>NC_091571.1:24015610-24033110 GCF_042767895.1 Penaeus vannamei | reverse complement strand
ATCTTGTCGAGTGTTCCACGTTTTATCCCTTATCAGTAATTTCTTATAAGAAAACCATAATATAAGCCCCTACACAAAAGACAGAATTTCGAAAAAAAAACAAAAAACACTTTGATACAAAATTAAGCAAATCCTAGTCAAAAATGCCGAAATCAAAACGGCATTTCTATTAATCTTATGAAGATGACTTTAAGACTAAGGTGTTATTCTGTCAGAGGGGCAATTGATGCATCATGGAAGATAAAGATTAAAACAGTATTCCATTACATTCACTACGAATCTAACCTGACACGAGCTCATTGGATAAAAGTAATTAATTAAAATGTCATTTAAACATTTCACTAATACGTAAATCTTGCACATGGATCTCCAGTCAGAAACCACGAAATACTGAGCCCATAGATCGTAACTAGCTTTCAAACTGACGAAGTAAGAGAAACACACACAATACACAACTAAAGAATTCCACGCGGCAGCCTTTCGGGCAAATATCTAAACCTGACAATCTCCCTCTGTATTTTTAGCTCTGGGCCAAAATAAGGATATGCCTTGTCTTCTTTACCAGCCTGATTATCCCCAACATTCACAGGGCTTATCACTATCATTGTTAAACCGGTCAACACTAACTACACATTTGCTTTGGAATATTTTGTTCCATTAGCACGTTACGCTGCCATCAGGAGTATGGTATAGAGACTTCGTTCCTCTTTGCTACACATTGGTAACTGTTAAGGCTCATTCGAGGGAGAACAGTGTATCATTATCCTCTTTTTGTATGTGTCAGACCGTATATGTAGGGGCATGCGTATATCTATAGCTTTATCTATATCTATTTGAATGCTACAGTTTTATTTGTATGTTTTTTTAGTCTCTCTCTCTCTGTCTAACTATGTCTGTTTGACTCTCTCTCTGTGTCTCTGTCTGTTTCTCTTTCTTTTTCTTTCTCTTTCTCTGTCTCTCTCTCTCTCTCTCTGAGTGCCTCTTTTTCTCTCTGTCTGTCTCTGCCTCTGTGCGTCTGTCTGTCTGCCTGTTTATGTCTCTGTTTGTGTGTCTCTCCATCACTCCATGTTTCTCTTCCATACATACATTTGTTTATTTGTATCTGTACAATATATATATATATATATATATATATATATATATATATATATATATATATACATATATATATATATATATGTGTATATATATATATATATATATATATATATATATATATATATATATATATATATATATATATATATATATATATGTAGACACATATATATTCATTTAAATGCACACTCACACACACACACAAACACACACGCAGTCGTCCAGAACATGAACAATATATGGGGCGTCTGGTCCCGTGGCGGCCGCGTGGCTGCGAGCGAGGGTGCGAATCGCGGCCCCATCAACGCAACAAGGAGATTATTGATCACGCAACATCCCTCGCGTCCGGAGCCTGCCAAGAAAGAGAGAAGGAGCCGCCTATAAGGTAGTGCCACTCGGGGAATCACTTTGTCTGGCAACACCCGCCATAATTGCGGCCGGGCTGCGGCTTTTGTTTATCGGGCGGCGGGGCAGGTCCGCCGTTCGCGCCTTCATTAATCAAGCGCCGGCCGTTCTTGTCGGGGCGCGGGCCGTCCGTGAGCACTATGGGGGCGTTCGCGCGAGACGGATTCTATTAGATATCGCAAGCCGGATTCTTTCTGGGGGAAAGGTGCACGAACGCGTTGGTTTTAAGAGCTCTTCGTCTGTCCGACCGGGTCTGTAAATATTTTATGCTGTTTATTTGAATGAAAGTTAACATTTATTTCTCAGCCTACGCCTTCAGTATGGCCAGTTTTTAAGTGAATAAATTTCTCCACGAAGATTTTTTTCCTAATTACCATAAAAAGCGAACCCAAGTTACTAGCCAGTTATACGCAATAATGCAGCATCAAATTTAGCTATCGGAAATTTAGAGTCCACCCTAATTCTCTTCGCCTTCCAAAGAAAACGAAAATAATGGAGACTTTACCTCGCAATCTTTTTGTTTTCTTTTTTTTTAGCTTCGTCAATTTGTGCGTCTTGTTAGTCCATTTCCCTCTCCTCCGCGAAGTCCATTCCGTTGGTAATTTCAGAAGATAAGGCCAATAAATGGAAATGAGATCTTCAGCGCCTCCCGCAGATTTGCATTCATTAGACGGCCAGAAATGACACCTCCAGAAGTGACAAATGAAAGACGTAAACAACAGAGCTGGAAAAAGGGATAAACTCCACAACCTTTTCGTCCAAAATGTCCCGCCTCTACATATATTTCCGAAACTAACAACCGGTCCGAAGAGAATTATAAAACACGGAGAAAGAAGACGCCCAATTATCAAAGCCAATTTTGGGATTTGTTCAGCAACGCCAGAAATTTCGAAACTGGAAAATGGAGGGCGATACAGATTTAAAATGATTGTCTCGTTCGTCCATGATTAGACGCATTAGCGAGTGTGTTAAATGTTACTTGTGTGATTACTTGCTATTTGATTACTTGACAGCAGGTAATTAACTTGAAAGGTTGTGTTCATAATTACTGTGGCTGCTACTTATGCAGAAAAAATAATGCCTATTATTATTATTATTATTATTATTATTTTACGCTTACATGCTCCTGCTCGTTGTCAGAATGCATTTTTGTTAGATTGAGAATATGCGAAGTGAACCACTGATGCTTATTGAAATCCCCGCACTCGATGCAGAGACCGGGCTGGGCGAGCAGCGGCCGCCGCCTGCCTGGCGCTATCTTTGAGGGATCGGCAGCGGAATCTGCCACCATCACTCCACTGCCAAGGAGCCGTCCGCGCCCGTGCCCTTCACACCCGGCCTACGTGGCCCGCCCTCACTCGGGCCGGTCTCGCTGTCGTCGCTGCGTCTCCCTGTCGCTCCCGAACGCCTTCGCGGGCTGGCCGGCCGCTGGACGGGGTCGGCCGCTCATTCCGGGCGAACCCACGCGCGACCAACGGCGCACACAAACACACGCGGCCAGAAGCCACTGCATGTCGACGCCCAGTGGGATGCGATAAAGCGACATATTGGTTGTTAACACGCAATGGTAAGCGGTAATTAGCAGAAACACAGCGATGCTCGAATGCTAACTACCGCAGCTGCAATTATTATTCAGCGGGAGATGACACCTCCACGCTGTTGGCACGCGAGGAGAGGCGCCGCTATGCTGTTACCGCATGGACCAAAGGATGATGGAGATGCAACATAACTTGCTGAATTTACACGGCCAGCATGTCGCATCCACCCCGCCCCACTATCATGTAGCCTGTGGGTCCTTTTAAAACAGGCAGGTCACGGTGCACAGCCACGCGACAGCTGGGGCACAGATCAGACTTTATCTGCTGAGGCCGAAGTGAGAAACAGGTATTAGCATTATAATGCCAAATAAGCAGACATGTTAATCGATCATTTTAGACACAGACCGAAGCCACAAACCGAAACGGATTAATCAGAATATAATTAGCCAATACCAATACCTGTCCGCGATGCCACATACCATTGCTAAAGAGGCTGCGAATACCAGAATGCAGCATATGTGGCCGACTACCTTACGAAACCGCTGTCTGACTACAGCACAGCAGGCCATAACGCAGCCAGCCGGGCAATGCTTCAGACGAGGCGGCCAGAAAGACCTGACGGTTCCAATGATACGTTTGTGATAATGACGGTGATCACTGGTTGAGTTATGGTGGCCGGTTATGCCGGAGCTATGTCATTGTGTGTGCGTGTGTATGTTCGTGTCTGTGTACGTGTATGTGCGTCTGTGTGTGTCTGTGTACATGCGTGTGTTACGTCTGTGGCGTGTGTCCGTGTACGTATGTGCATCTGTCCGTACACGTACTTATATACGCATTTCTGTTGCGTATAAGCGTACATCTGTTGCGTGTGTCTGCGTACGTATGTGTGTACATCAGTGCGTAGGTCTGTGTACGTGTCGTGTCTTTTATGTGCATATAGAGTTTACGATGGGACGTCTACGTACGTATGCAAATGTATATGTCACTGTTTGTGTCTGCTGACGTAAGTGGGTAATGGGTTCATGGGGCCATTGTGCTGGGCGCTCGCTTACTATGGGTGTGCGTGTGACATCGTGTGTATCTGCCGTCGCTTCACTGTATGGCTGTGTGTGTGCTCATGTGTGTCATTGAGTACTGTGCCCGCGGCTTTGTATGTCCATATGCTTGTACATGGCTGTTTAAGTTTTTGCAATGTGATTGTGTGGACGTGTGTGTTTTTGTCCGTGCACGTACACAGACACACAAACGCTAATACACATACATGTATGCGTGCATCGTGGGTGATAATCTGCACGAGTACTTCATGAGCCACGAATTTGACAAGTACATTTGTGACGTGCTTTGCTTTCTCCTCAGGCCCGATGCGCGCGGTTTACGACCGGCTTGATGAAAGCGTGCGATGCCCGACCCAATAAATATTCATTTTACAGACGTGCATATATACAGACATGAATACATATCTATCTAAAAGACAAATAGACGAATGTGCATTCATTTCAGCGTTTGTGCATCTCCGTATATGTGAATGTTCATTGGTCGGGTTTCGCACAATTTTAACAAACTGGTCGTTAGTTTCTCGTCGTGTTGCATATCTGAGGAACAAGACTATTGCACGAAGACTAAATTTGCTCTTGCTTGTAAAGACTGCATTTCTTGTCTGTGCACCGCTTGCGCCTTTCCATGTTTTTTACACTTCTAAGCGGTTGGCAGTGTGCTTGCGTGCGCGTGCGCATTAAGTATGATGCCGTGTGAGATAATATTAGAGTAAATCATTCAAACTCGTTTTCGTTACGTGTTCACTTTTTTGCATCATCCAGGCAACAGGACATGTCTCTTATATCAGTCTGATTGTGGGAAGGGGGGGGGGCAGGGGAGAGGGGGGGTAAATGGGGGAATGGGAGGGGGGGGGGGGAGGTACACTCTCGTCAGGTAAAGGGCCCATGTAGCCTATTTTTCCAGTTTTATTTTACATACTTCACACGCCTTTCAGCGGCGGGTCACGGGGTGTGGACTTGGTATTGCGGGCGGAGTTTGAACAGTTCAGCGGAGAAGATATTGCTGCTCGACAAGGTGGAAGACATACCTGTGTGAAAATATTAATGACAGGTTTCCCGGGGTGCGGTTGCCAACTTTGCCGCCGGGAAAAGTGTCAATATTAGCCCGGGAGTTGAGTAAATGCCGATGTGACGGGGAATACAATTGTCTCCAACGCCGGCCATTACGGTCGATCCGTCGCATATAACGAACAGGGACTTTGAACCATCGTGCGGGGAAGACCCATGGCCAGAAAGTCGGGCGGCCGCAAGCGGGAGCACAGCCTCGGCATCCGACGGGCTACTCCCGTTCCCTACTCCCTCTCCGCGTCCGGCCGCCACAATGACATTTCGTGGCGGCGCGAGGCAGTCACTCCGCCCGATTGTCCCGCAGCCGCTGTGTGCAGATAGTTGTATTGTTCACCGACCACGTTGTTCACACCAGATCGTTCATCACCCGTCCCCCTTTCTGCCGTCCTTTATTTAATATGTGTGTCTATTTACATGCTCTCTCTCTCTCTCTTTTTGTACGTGCGTGTGTGTATTTACGTCATCTCCCTCCCTCCCTCCCCCCCTCTCCCTCTTTCTCCCTCTCTCCCTCCCCCCTCTCTCTCTTCCTTTCTCTCTCTCTCTTTCTCTTTTCCTCCTTTTCTTTCTCTCTCCCTTCTCTACATCTCTCTCTCTTTCACGTTTGGAAAGATGAAAGCCAGATAGCAAAATGAACATCACACAAATTTACGGTATTCTTGCGCACACACACACACACACAAATATATATATATACATTATTTATATATGTATATATATGTATCTATACACAAACACACACACACACACACACACACACACACACACACACACACACACACACACATAGACACACACACACAACCACACACACACACACAGACACACGCACACACACACACACACACACACACACATACACACACACACACGCACACACACACACACACACACACACGCACACATATATATATATATATATATATGTATATATATATATATATATATATATATATATATATATATATATATATATATATATATATATACTTCGGGAAGTAAAGTGTAGATGTTTGTGTGGGCATGTGTCTGTTCACATAGACTTAGATGCTCAAGCGTTGCTATCCACGTAAAAAAAAATCCGTGATGTGTCAGCGAGACGTTCACTAGTTTCGATCCAGTCATGGAACTTACAACGGCTGTTTTCTTCTCGTACTGATTATTTCCATCCAGAATTGACATGTAATTCTCCTTCTTTAATATACTGAATTTTTGTTTGATTATATGCTTTACTTTGCCTGTAATTTCGTCTTGAAAAGGGCAGAGAAACAGAGACAGACAGACTGACGGACAGAAAAAACTTACAAATATACAGACATACGCATTAAAGAGAGAGAGAGAGAGAGAGAGAGAGAGAGAGAGAGAGAGAGAGAGAGAGAGAGAGAGAGAGAGAGAGAGAGAGAGAGAGAGAGAGAAAGAGAGAGAGAGAGAGAGAGAGAGAGAGAGAGAGAGAGAGAGAGAGAGAGAGAGAGAGAGAGAGAGAGAGAGAGAGAGAGAGAGAGAGAGAGAGAGAGAGAGAGAGAGAGAGAGAGAGAGAGAGAGAGAGAGAGAGAGAGAGAGAGAGAGAGAGAGAGAGAGAGAGAGAGAGAGAGAGAGAGAGAGAAAGAAAGAGACAGGCTCCCTATGTGGCCTTAGGAGGATTTTGTGGCTGCCATAATGTGCAGGTAACAACATAACTAGCATCTCTTCAGCGTTTACCTTTAATTAATGGCCCGGCTCGAGGCACAAATAAATTCCTGATACGGTTCTCACCAAGACGTTAATAGCGGATCATGTAAAGTGTTGTAGATGATATTTATATTCTTAGCAGAGTTTTAAATTTCCATAATTGAAATCCCTGCCACTAAACTTTTAAAGATTTAATTTAATGGACACATTAGAGGAGCAGAGGCGCGGAAGTGAGTCCTCGGGCCCTCGCTCTCTCTGGCTCTCTGCTGATAGCTGCGCGAGGTGATAGAGGAGATAAGGAGCGGGGAGAGGACCGAACGGCGCTCGCGGGTCCACTCAAATATAAAGTTAATTAACTGGTGCAGAGAAGACTTCCTTCCGAAATCGTCTCTGCACCGAAAGGGAACGTCAATAAAATTTAAATCAGGTCTTCCTCTGAAGGGTGTGGACATGAAGGGCACGGCGGACGCGGCTTCGGATCGGGATGATCAACTACAAAGCGGAGGATAAAAATGTAAAGCGATAAAGCGAGGGCGTGGCGGGTCGACTTTATCTTGTCCCAGTGGTGCCATCTGTTGGTCGCGCCCGTCACTAATTGGCGGCAGCGATACTCCCTTGTCATTGCTGCCAGCCATTGTGACATGTTTCTCTTGTTATGGCAGTTTTCAATTACGGGGGACAGCGAAGGTGCGTGGCCGAAGGGAGGGCCGGAGGTCACAGGAAGGAGTGACACGCAGTCCGTCTCGGAGGGAAGGCCGAGGGGAGGGGGGGGGGGGAGGCGTGAAGGTGAAACGCGCGAGGCGGGCGTTGGTAACACTGTCGCGGTAAATGCTACTCGCACTGCTTGTGGTAAACTACTTGTAGCATTTAAGATGATCAGCTCCTCGTATCGCTGAGGATGGATGCAAATGAAGATGATCATTTGCCGCTCGCTTGAGATATGGGGAGACTACTGGGCTTCAGACAAGTGTTTTTGGTTGTGTGTATGGAGCACTGATTTTAGAAAAGAAAAATCGGTATATCATTGAGCATTCACTACTAAATCCTTCTTAGCAATGCGTAAACCTTATATATATATATAAGCTACCGTTCAATTAAACTTCGTATTTCAAAGCATTTATCGCATTCTTAGTAAACTGCAAATTACACACGAAGGCAAAAGCTTGGTACAATTTCCCAGTAAAACACAAGAGAGGGACCTGTGCGATATAAAAACACGATTACGCGATCAGCCAAATCCAAGCCACAGCCGCAGCGATTGGAGGCGATACCGCGAATTCTACACAACAGAATGGAACAGTTCGAGCCGCCACGTGTCTCTCTGAACGAACCGTTTGGAAGTTCTGTTTCATTTTGTTTTCGCCTTTATAGAAGTGTAGCATAAAAGGGAAAACAAGTTTGTCTCACTAGTTATAAGATGTTGGTATTTTTCTTCGTTGACTTATAGAATGCTACAAAACGGTACTAATGGTAATGGAAGGTTTGAAGCCTCGAAACACTCAAGGTTTTGCTATCCGGATGATCGACTTCAGAGCGTGGCCGCCAGGATTTTAGGCTACTTTCGACAGTTATTTTACCATACCCTATATATATATATATATATATATATATATATATATATATATATATATATATATATATATGTGTGTGTGTATGTATAAATAAATAAATATATATGTATGTATATATGAATATATATGTATATATGAATATATATGTATATATAAATATATATGTATGTATATTTAAAAATATATGTATATATAAATGTATATATATATATATATATATATATATATATATATATATATATATATATATATATATATATATATTATGTATAAACTGTGTATGCGTGTGAATGCATAACGTATCATATATTTGAAATATGAATGGCCGACAGATGAATTATTTCATTTCATTTCCAATACAATGCATATACAGTAAAATAGAGCACAAGCACTCACACACACACACAAACACGCAAAGCGAGCGTGTGTATCTTCATGCCGTACTTGTAGCCTTCGTTCCTCGCGCTACCAGGAAGGAATTAGCTTTTGCATTTCGGAGAAAAACAAGGCGCTTCCCCGACAAATGTGGACTAACCCCCCCCCCCCGCCCTCTCAGAAATGAACCACAAAAAGAACTAATTTCACAGAGTAGTACATGCTTAATCATCATCTTCTGCATGGGAATTCCGTGTCCACTGGATGATACGAAAAAAAGTGTCATCGATAAATTATGGATGATGATATCTATCTGTCGACTTTTTTCTTTTCTTTTTTCTCTCTCCGTGATGATGTACAAGGACTGTACATGATAGTTACGAGGTTGTGAAGGCACATGGGTCTCTCACCTCGGGCTATGCAACTATGACGCGGAATATAACACAAGTGTACTCCACTGTAACACTGATGATATCGAGTGAAACAAGGTGACTTCGGGCTGAACAACCTGCTATTGTCGAAGTCGAGAAAGAGGCGAATGCGGTCGCTACCTCGACAGTAGCTGATCATGACCGATATGAGCGGTGCAAGTCATCAGGGTCGATCTTGAGTAATATGAAGTGACACGAAACCGAATGTAGTGGGAAGTGAAACTACTGGCAACGGGACCTCGACGACTGGTACGACTGGAAGGGAATCGCTCGCCACCGACGCTGGGATCAGATGGCTGTAAAAAGGTATTGCCAGAGGATTGTCGGTGACACAACAAGTGCCGTATGGCTTTATGCGACACTCAATCTCCGGCAGCTCATTAAGTGACATTGCACTGAACAGCTTATCAGTGCAGTTACTGCCAGCTCAAATCGCAACTGCGTGCAGATGTGTATATATATATATATATATATATATATATATATATATATATATATATATATATTTATATATTTCTGTGTGTGTGTGTGTGTGTGTGTGTGTGTGTGTGTGTGTGTGTGTGTGTGTGTGTGTGTGTGTGTGTGTGTGTGTGTGTGTGCATGGATATATATATATATATATATGTATATATATGTATATATATATATATATATATATATATTTATATATATATATATATATATATATATATGTGTACGTGGATATATATATATATATATATATATATATATATATATATATATATATATATATTTATATATATCTATATGTATATGTATATATATATAAAAATATATATATATATATGTATATATATATAAATAAATATATATATATATATATATACATATATACATATATATATATATATATGTATGCATGTATATATATATATATATATATATATATATATATATATATATATATATATATATGTAATATACATACATGCATACATATATACATATATATATATGTATATATTTGTATATATTTTATATATCTATATGTATATATATATCTATATGTATATAAATATATATCTATATATATATCTATATATATATATGTATGTATGTATGTATGTATGTATATATATTCATGTATCTATTCATATATTTATTCATGTATGCATATATGTATATGCATACACTATACATATATATACTGTATATATATAAATATATATATATATATATATATATATATATATATATATATATGTGTGTGTGTGTGTGTGTGTGTGTGTGTGTGTGTGTGTGTGTGTGTGTGTGTGTGTGTGTGTTTGAACACACATCTTTATGCAAGAGATCCCATTCCTATCAAAAAACCTTTATTAAATACACTTCGCGTGTGTTTATTAAAGGCGACGATTTTCCCGCACCTTTACGAGCAGCGATGGAAGAAAGTTCCACTTAATCATAATAGCAGTCATTGCACGGACATCAGCTCACCGTTGCGCCTCTGGGCGTGGATGGGCTGAGAAAATGGGCGTGATATTGATTAAACATGTAAAGGTCTTAATAGCCTTTGCGAACCTTTTAAAGCAGTAGATTTAAGCCACACAATCTGATTCACTGACCTCTTTAGGGCCGCCTCTTATGAATCTTTTTGCTGTTGTTGCAAGCGTAACTTATTCGATTCTCGTGTACACTTGTCTTTTGCGTCGTTGAAGTATTTTAGAAAATATGTCTGTAATCTATTTTTTTTAGTCTTCACCTTCGAAGCAGTGAACAGAGCTCATTAAAAATTTGCACAAAAAATACTTTCCTGATCTTACAGAGATAAACTTGCGCAAATCTCATAAGCAGTTTTGCAATTCACAGTTTACCTGCACCACTTTTCAATGAAACTTGTTCACTCTCGAGTGCGAAGGAGCATTATGCAAATCGGAATATCCCCACGACGCTGTTTCCCCGCACAGGGCGTCGCCGTCTCACAGAGCGAGTCGAGAACCACCGGCGAAAACCCAACCCTTCTGCGCGGGCCACACGAGGCCATAAAATAGAAAGGGGACCACCAGGCAAAATACTTCTCAACAGGAAGGGTATAAAGGCTTAGGATAAAAGAAAAATACTTGGCCATCTATTCATATTTTGTTCCTTTGAATTGTAAATGTCTCTAGAAACTCAGAATCCGCTTTTGTTTCCTAAGACATTGTGACCGAGCCGGGGCGTGGTGCCAGCGAAGGGAATACCATGTCAATAAATAGCTGGTATCTCGAGGGAACATTTTCAACATGTTATCGAGCTGGTACTAAAGTATCCTCATTAGCTAGGCATTTTCACCTGCTCTGTATCTTTACGGAGAGAATGATCTCACCAGGAAGATAATTTTACTCGCCAACCAGTAATCCACACAAAATAGTATCTTCATTCACTTGTCAGGTATTTTTACTATCGTTATCGTCTGCTTTCCGAAAATGATCATCACTTTTTCAATTATCATCGGCCGCTGAGGATTTCTGACATCCACACAGCTCTCAGCATCATCAGCATCTTAAAGCCATCATTCCTCAGAAGGAATCTCTGCCTGGCTGACATTACCATCCAGGTATCGTCAGTGCTCGAAAGACATCAAGATCATCTGGCTGTCTTCACTGGCATTTCATCATTGGTCACAGCTGATCACATTCGCAGCTGTGTCCCCGGCCGCGCTTTGCGGAGGGCGACATTCCAATCTCCCTCGCGGTGTCCAAGCGTAAAATTCAGCTCTTTATACCTTAAACCTTAAACCTTTTAAACCTTACCCCTGCAGTGCACATCTTGTGTTAGTTTCCCCGTATTTGGTTTTTTATCGTTACTACTTTTTTCTCACTTTTCGTAAGGGTTTGACCCTGTTCTTGATAACGAATCTCTGCGTGATCCTTCGTTTTTCATCTGTGCTATTTTTCTGATATTTGACTCATAATCTGTTATGACTGTGTCATATACGTGTCGTATCATATATTCTATTTTGGTCATTCATACAGGATCTGCGACGCCTCTCGTCATAGTATCGATTATCTTTTATCCTTTACAGACTACCAAAGCTTACGTAATATAGAGCATTCTTGCACGTTTCCATCTTGTCTTCATATAGACCTTTGCGAGGATGTCTTCTTTGTATCGGGCCATTTATCGGCATTGCATACATTCTGCAATCTCACTGGGTTGTTATTTATTAGTCATAACCACTGATGACTAATATGTTGAGAATGCGGCGTTGAAATTATAAGTATCAGTGGCTGAGTAACAATAAGATGGTTCAATTTCATCTTTTCTGACACATCGTGATCATAACGACGTCGAGCGAAGCACTGCCGTCGCCGAGCTCTGCTGACTTCACACAATGATGATGTCAGTGGCCGCGGCGCCACATATCAGGACATATCTGCAATGTCGTTAATCTGGCGATCAAATTACCTTCATAGAAATTGCAGGGGGCGTGACGGCGGATATTGGGGGTCGATCTCGGCGGTGATACTGTTGACAGTAGCGGTGATAACGTTGATGTAAGTAGTTACAAGACAGACAGTAATGGCGCCATTAACTCCGGCGAACGGTCGGGGGTCGGGCCGAGGGCGGCGGGCGCGGCGGGGCCCAGCGGCGACGATCATGACGTCATCACAACAAGGCAATTAGGCGGTCCGCTGCGAGGCAGGACGCTGTCCCGGTGGCGGCGGCGGAGGAGGACACAAGGGCGGGAGGAAGGGCGCCGGGGAGGGCAGCTCTCGGCTCTCCAGGCATTGGGACTTTCCTGTGGCCTTTGCCCTTCGACCTTGATGCCGAATGTGCGCGCCCGAGGTAAAAGCGGACGTGTTTTGGTTTTGAATCTTATCTTTGTGTAAATGTATATATATATATATATATATATATATATATATATATATATATATATATATATATATATATATGAACAAATGTGCGCGCACATACACACATCACAAAAGAAAGAATGAATGATAGAAAGAAAGAAAGAAAGAAGAAAACAACAACAACAACAACAACAAAACGCATATCTACAGGGACTACTGAAAGAGGACCTAGTTTCCACACTCTGAGATATACTTCTGTTTTCCTGCATTTTCAAAACAGTATGACCTTTGTATATTTATATGTATGCTATATATATGTATGTATCATAAATGTATATATATATATATATATATATATATATATATATATATATATATATATATATATATGTGTGTGTATGTATGTATGTATGTTTATCACTCACACACACACACACACACACACACACACACACACACACACACACACACACACACACACACACACACACACACACACACACATATATGTAGAGAGAGAGAGAGAGAGAGAGAGAGAGAGAGAGAGAGAGAGAGAGAGAGAGAGAGAGAGAGAGAGAGAGAGAGAGAGAGAGAGAGAGAGAGAAAGAGAAAGAGAGAGAGAGTGTGAGAGAAAGTATGTGTGAGAGAGAGAGAGAGAGATATGAATAGATATATATAGAAAGACTGAATGGGAGAGCGAAAGGGGAGGTGGAGCGGACTTCTTATTTCATTAACAATAAATAACATCTCATTATTCATCTTAGCACTAATTCATTCACATCATCTGGCCCATCGTGAACTATAACCTTCTGTATTCATCGACTCCCTTTCCACCAATCACACGCCTGATGTTCACCAAAGTACCTTTTCCTTGTTGATGACGTGTTCGAGATTTTCTTCGGCGAGTCACCAGTAAACAGAAGAGGGAACTACCTTTTCTTTCTTTTATTTTTCCCCTTATTTAGAACCCACTAATAAACACAATTATCTTTTCTTCCTTCACCTCTCTTCCATTTTTTCCAGAATAAATATCCTCGCAGACATACAATGAAACAAGCACACGCCTCCACAAGGAAGGGGTGCCTGTGATTCATCTTTTATGCACTGGTCGGCACTGGAGCTGCAGTTTTGCGCGGAAGTGGCCTCCGTCCGCCAATGACCGCCTCACTATAACCTACAACTTGCTCTGATTGGTCGACGGGCGCTTGCATCTACGACGTCATCGGGGGACGTAAAGATTAGGCGGCTTGTTACCTTAAATATACTGCGCAGTGAAAAAAATATCACAACCCGTCCCCGAATCTTTGATGAATCGTTCCAGTCTTTACAGTGTACATTATATTCAAATCCCATTCGCCATAAACGTGGTCTCGGCGGGATAATGTGTCGTTTTATTTTCTCCATCTTACTTGAAAGCTCTCGGTAAAAAATCTAATTTCCCGTCGGATGGACGCCCAAGTGTCGCCGCGGAATCCCTTCGGTTTTAATTAACAATCAAACAACACGTCTAAACCTGCGGACTAAACGGGGTTAGAGGAAGCGCAGAGACTCTCCTCCAGCCCGGAAAGTCAGCTCCAGGCCTAAGAGAGCTGGTCGTAGCGGCTCCATTCCGCGAGAAATGTTGAGTAAGTAGGCAACAAGAGGATTACGGAACAAAGGTCCGCCTGGCATTGTTCGCACCTCGGAGCTTCATAAATCAGCGTCGTGGTTCAGACGGACGACTCGAGCACCGCTTCGAACACTCACTCCGCTGGTTCATTTCCCGTCTAGTAATTTACGTTCCATTTTATGTAGGATGTTACGAGTGCGGTCAGAGGGAGTGAGGGTGCCGGCGGAGGGGCGAGGGCGAAAGGGGAAGGAAAAATTAGACTGCCCGACGACGCAGGAGAAACAAACCTAATTGAAAGGTGATTTTACAACCCTGCCAGGACGGAGTGGAAGTCACGGGATGGAGCTCCAGTCGACTAGCTCAGGGGCCGCTTGTTATGGCGTCGGATCTTAGACTCGCAGAGACATATCATATCTGCTTTATTTGTTTGTCTGTATATTGTTGATATCTGTAAGGATTGTTGATTTTGATATTTGTTTTTGCTACTTTAATATTTACCCAAATCGTTCTCTCTTGAAGTACTAGCAAACAGCCATAATAGAATTGCAGGATGTATGCATTGTATTCATAGCTTTGTGTATTTGCGCACTTATTTGAGAATTTGAAAGCAGATACACGTGTGCGAAAAAACGTAAACCTAACTTGCATAGCTTCGAATAAATTAACAATTCCCGCCGTAGTTTCCCGTGGAACGCCCGCCGACCGCCCTCCCGAGTCGGCGCTTTGTGCGGGAATGAATAAGAAAACAGCAGAAAATGCGCCTCGGCCTGCCCCTCCCCCCCCATACTCTCCCGGCGCCCCCGCAGACGACAGTAAAATTAGCATACATAAGAACTGGGTGGTAACGGAAGAATAGTTGAGGAGAGAGCCGTAAGGAGCAGCACGTGCGTCTGTGGGAGATTTAAGGGCGCCTTCGCCTGAGTGGATTGACGCACGCACTCGCACAGGGGGAATAAACGCAGATTTATCGATACGGGATTTCGCCATGGGCAAAAGTGTGCGATTTCTTTTTCTCTCTCTCCCTCTGTCGTTCTTTCTCCCTCTCTTTCTCTCTCCGTCTGTCGTTCTCTCTCTCTGTCTCTCCCAACCCTTTTCTCTCTCTATCTCTCCGTCTCCGTCTCCCTCGTCCCTTCTTTCCCTCTCCCTCTCCCGCCCTCTCTCTCTCTCTCTCTCTCTCCTTCTCCCTCGCCCCTTCTTTCCCTCTCCCTCTCCCGCCCTCTCTCTCTCTCTATCTCTCTCTTTCCATTTCCCTTCACCCGGAGCCATTACCAGGGGAGGGCGCCGCCGAGGGCCAGGGGGCGGAGGGGCGCGAGCGAGCGAGGCGGCCAGGTGAGGGCGAGGAGTAAGTCCGCTGCTCGTAAATGCATTGGGGGATGATGCTGGGCTTGCAGAAGACACTTGCAGCTCGCGAGGGGAAGCCCTGTTGGATTCGCCTCGTTGTTTAAGGCCTCCGTATGGAAATGAGGCTGCTGGTTCGGAGCGCGAAGTAACGCACCGACTTGTTGAAAGAGCAGGTCTTATCATCTGTTTGTTTGTTTTGTTGATATTTGTTGAAAATATACGGTGATTTCCTCAAGTCTAATACAAGGGAAAAAGATCACAATCCATCATCATTTATTTACCCAAGTATGAGCAAACGGGCAGGTGTTCATCCCGCCTGGAGGATTCAGATCCTGCAGGGCTGTATTTCACGCGATCGCACCAACAGTCGATCGCACAGATTACATGATCGGAACCAAGTAACTTGACAGACTGGAGTTACCAGTCTCATAAACCCGAACGCAAGCGGTTATTATGTAAATTATTCAAACCTGCCGGTCAGTCGGGACATTGTTCGACATGAGGGATGAGAGGGGACCGCACGCGAGAACGGCGCAGCGGCCTTTTCATCGGGCGGCCTAAACGCTGTACTACTCTGCCGGCTCGTCCAGCCTCGGCCTCGCACTCGCTCCATCTCCCGAGGGACAGACGCCCATTTCGCATAAGCCTCCTATTACTTGTTTCGCAAATCCTTGGTGTTTTGAAAACTGGAATACTTTCAAGTACTATTGCATATATTTGGGGTTTTCCAGATGATTGTTGGGTTCCTTCGATTCATGCTCACCTGTCTTCAGTTTCAGTCAGTGAAAGTTCGAAGCCTGAATCTTCATTCTTCGATTTTGAAACATCAGTCAACTCCCTCCATTTTACGACCACCACACTGACAAACAACGAAATTGCGAAGAAATAGATTTCCAATGTTTTGGAAGGTCATCTGATTTTAGTGGGACTTCAAACAATGAAGCGTATGGAACATTTTTTTCGTATACCTATTTTTCAAATGTGGACACATGAACTATTGCCACTGTGTGTATGTTCATGCGTGTGTATGTGACTTTGTCTGCTTATAAGGATGTTATGGATTATGTGAAGGGCTGGTTGTGCTTTCTTATTTTCTCCTAAAAGAGAAAAGAAAAGACAGAGAGAGGGAGAAAGAAAGCGAAGAATGAGGAGAGACAGACAAAGGAAAAGAAAAGAAGCAGAATCAGGAAAAAAGAGGTGAGTTGTATTAAGCCAAGGTTCGTCCCCCAACCCTTTATTGGTAATCTGGGAGTAATTGTGCCTTTTACTCGTAACTCTCGACTTGACCGCGCCATTTCTGGGATGGAGTTGTGGCTGGTAGAGGGTGGGGAGGAGGAGGGGGCGGGGAGAGGCGGGGGCACTTGGAGGGGAGACTACTGGGGCGTGGGGGCGGGTGGGTGGGGAGGGGAGGGGGCTTGTATGTGAAAAGTCTGAGGTGTGGGAAACAGGCGCAAAAAGGGCTTGATGGAAAGTTAAGACGTACGCTGGCTAAAGAACAAGGCACAGGACAAAGGCGCACGTAGGAAGAGATGGCAAAAACAAACCAG
>NC_091571.1:23990610-23995610 GCF_042767895.1 Penaeus vannamei | reverse complement strand
GAGAGCCGCGAGAAGGCCTACGTGTACGGCATCTCAGCAGCAGGTGTGGCGTACGCGGTGACTCGAGCCTGCAGCCGCGGGGAACTCACCGAGTGCGGCTGCGACGAGCGCATTCGACAGCGCCCGAACCGCGGCAGGTGAGTGCAAGCGGCATTGTCACTTCCTTTTGGTGCCATGTGTTGAAACATAAATTCAAAAACCCTCAGTAACCCGCGCTTCTTTTGATGCTTTACCTTATCATAAAAAAGATAATACACAGTACACCAAACAATTGCCAATTATATACCTGATCTGCTTTGCAAAGAGCAACCACATGCAGAAATGCCTTCTATGTCTGGATAATATAAATACAAGACACTAAACTTATCTTTTCCTCAGGTGGGAGTGGGGAGGGTGCTCGGAGGATCTGACCTTCGGGGAGAACTTCAGCAAGGAGTTCGTGGACGCGAGGGAGTCCAGGAACACCGCCGAGGGCCTCATGAACCTCCACAACAATGAGGCTGGAAGGAGGGTGAGTGGAGGTCGTTTGGGGACCGGAGGATTGAATGGAATGCGCAGAGTAAATCAGTATGTCATATGAGGAGTGTAGTAGTGATGCCATAGGAGGAATAACATCGAAGGGGAATAGAGTGATGTCATATGGGTAGTAAATTAACAGAAGCCATAGGAAAAATAAAATAGCATGTCATATGATAGGAAGGCCACTAACTGTCAAATTTGGGAATGTATGAAAAATAGCTCTTTGGATTAATGAGATAAGTTGTGTGGTCTCAGACGTCAACGCCACTTTATAAAGTGACTGATAGTGGCGTGGACTAAAAGGAGAAATCCCGGTTCATAGCAACAGCATTTAAACAAGATGGATATAACTGTTTCAACTGAGTAAGATATTGCATTTTCTCTATTAGCGTTAACTGTAATCCTTTACGCTTTTGTATTTTCATGCACTCCAAATAAAGACTTACCGTGCCTCTGGTCTTTAATAATGGAAATAAGAAACTTACAGATGATCCCTCTCGCAAGAAGCATTCGATTTTCAGCGAAAACATGTTTGAACACAAATTAAACAAGGTGAAGATTAAATCACTGACTAATACACTTTACGGATTTCCAAGCACAGCTAAAGAACACAAAGCAAAAACACAAACAGGGAAAGAAAATATTAGGTATCATGGAATACAAATCTTTTGTGAACAGCAGCGCATAAACGATGAGCTTCTCCCTCCAGGCCATTAGATCAGAGATGGAGATCCTGTGCAAGTGCCACGGCGTCTCGGGTTCCTGCAGCATGCGCGTGTGCTGGCGGCGCATGAGGGCCTTCAGGAGCATTGGGGACTCTCTCCTGCACCGCTTTGAGGGCGCTGTCATCGTCAGGTGAAGAGAAAGTGTAATTTGATATTTATGTTATGTTACCCCAACCTTCACTTTGCTTGATTTTTTCTTTGAAAAATTGTTGAGTGTATAATAAGACGCTCCCCTTTTTCATACGGTTTGCTTTAGGGTATTTTAGTGCCTTATTTTTTGTTTGACCACTGTGGCTTATGTTTCCTTTTTCCATGCAAGAAGGCGTATTGGCAATAAATGGTCAATCATTCGAAAATAAAAAAACAAAAGGTAATGAGTTTACGTGTCTGTAATTATGACTAAACAGTGCCAGGAGTCTCTGTGATGTGCCGCTTCCTGCATCTAGATAAAATCTAAATATTTTGGAGCGGTTAGAGCTGGCCGAACTGCTTTCCATTGCCAGTCATGGTCTCGCCCATTTAGCTGCCCGCCCGCTGACTCGTCCTGCCCTTCCAGATACGTCAATCGAAAGAAGAGGAAGAAACTCCGGCCAAAGAGACGCGGTTTCAAGAAGCCGAGCCGCCGTGACCTCGTCTACCTAGAAGAGTCGCCAGACTACTGCAACCGAAACCAAACGTAAGTTACGTAGTATACTCTGGAGTATGTTTGCATAACGCACTGCAAAGTTGGTCTCCCTGATGCTAAGTAATGTTGATCCCTATTTCAGTATTTTTATCTATACGTTTATGATGCAACGTACTTGTCACATTCTAGTATTTGCCTGTTCATGTCTTGGGGAAGAAGGGATGTACATTATCTAAAGAAATGGGGAAAGAAACAGTCTTAACCCAAATTTATCTCACACAGGCTCGGTGTACTGGGCACGGTGGGGCGGCTGTGCAACAAGACCAGCTGGGGCATGGACGGCTGCAAGATCCTGTGCTGCGGCCGAGGATACCAGACCATGGTGAAGGACGTCGAGGAGAAATGCAACTGCCGGTTCATCTGGTGCTGCAAGGTGGAGTGCGAGAGATGCCGAGTGAGACGCGAGGAGCACTATTGCAACTGAAGAAGCTCCTTCCCGATCCGGAAACACGAGAGGGGGAGACAGGCAGGCTCTTGGATGGTAGCTGGTTCCTAGATGCGAAGAGGAAATGTACAAATTCTTTTGTGGAAGAGTGGAGGCTCTTGTGTCCTTAGCTGTTCACTTTCACATATATGATGAAGCATGTGTGTCCTCACGTAGCAGGGGAGATGAGATCCCTGTGTAAACTGTCCTTTTGGTGTATTCTTGTAGCTATATAAATACAGTAAAACTAATCTTGTATTTTTACATCATTACTTTTGCAATATCGTGGTGGTTCTAATGTTTGTGTGAGTTTAATTTCTGTGTAATAGGTTTGTTTCTTGTACCTGATTATATGTTTGCTAAATGAAGGTCTAGGGAACTTGGCTTGACAGACCAGCTAGTGATGATGACCGCTGAGCACATAGTGTCTTGTCTTAAAGCGCAAAAAGAATGAAGGTGGCAGTGCGTGTTTCGCTGCCAAGTCATGCATATTCAGGTTCTGCATGAATTTACTTCCTCTGGATCAGACTCGACTTAAATTCTAGAGGAAGGTGTAATCAGCTGGGTTTGATATCAGAATTTACTCCTGAGAAACATTGTATTTTCTCACTTGCTCGGCAACATGAACTTTTATATGAGAAAATGCATATGGCACACAGATGTGTATGACTCATTCATGAATATCCATGATGTTTTCCATGGCCAAGTCTCTAGTGTCTATTAAGTGTCTAAGGTTTGGGTATAAGGATGTACCTCTAGAAAGTCTTTATGACAGCATTTGTTCCCTATTGGACTAAACACAAAGATATTTGTGCTTTAATTTTTATTTTGTAGAAACTGGTCAAAGAATGTGCATTCCCTTATTATATATAAATAAGTTAGTCCTGTGTGTGTTAGTATTAACTGAGCGATAATAGTAAGGGTACATTTTAATATATTGTTCGAAGATTTTTGGTTGGTTCAGTAAAGATAGGATTAATTGCACTGCCAGAGGAGGTTAAGTGTGTCAGATGGAAGGATAATAACACAGTTTGTTGTCTGTTAGAAGAATATCAGCATTTAAATAGTCCATTTAAAGAAGGGAAGTGTCCGTGGAAAGCAGCTGATTATGACGTATGGATAGAATTAGCTATGATTTTGAAGGACTGTGTTAATGACAAAGTAAAAGACTTAATAGTAATGGAGTTCAAGCTTTTTACAGAAGTAAAAAAAGGTCAAAGCTGGCACCTGAACAGAACTTTTCTCCTCAAGGGCTCACACCTTTACATAAACATTTTAATAACTTGTGGGATATGCAATTACATGTGTACAGTGCAACAACAAAGGAGAGAAGAAGAGAATTATTCATTTGAGAGTAAACATCGATTTGTATACTGCTGGCATAGTGTCGAGAAACAAGATTATAATAATATAGAAGGTTCAAGACTGCAAACTTTAAAAACAAGAACCCTTTGTTCAATGAGCCTGCGACATTAAGAGAGCTCGCTAGATTAGAGTTAATGCTTCCCACAGATGGGTACACGATAAGGTAGCACTGTGCACGGGTTTTCTCTCGTGAATGCTGAGGGCGTGAGGAGTTCTGCCACTAACACAGTCCTTTTATCCCGGGTAACCATAGTCTAAGTAGAGGCCAGAAGAGGCAGTGACTGTTTGGAAAAAATGCAACCTTCCTTTATTTTTTATATGAAAACTGCAACAGGGCTCTAAAGAAGATATTTTTAAGTGTATCTTTAGGTACTTTATGATGGAAATTATTTTATCTTTGCATTATATATTACAGTCAGATATATGATGTGTATATATGTCTATTGATGATGCAACTAATTTGCAGATTTGGCTGTTACATATAGAGCAAAACTTATTATAAACAGAATTTAATGCTTCCTCTAATTCTTAGTATAAATCTATATATATATATGTAACAAAATGTAGGTGTAAATAGCTTAATAAGAAAAATGAACATTCCAATAATTGTAGTGTAATACTAAGAAAGAAACACACACACACACACACACACACACACACACACACACACACACACACACACACACACACACACACACACACACACACACACACACACACACACACACAAGCATCTTATAGACAGTCCAGTATTATGACGGTCCTGAATGTGTTGCCAAATTAGTATAAGGTATCTCCATGTTCCACTATCTGTATTATTAATGACAATAGAATGTAATGTAAAAGAGAAAATAAGGCAAGGGGATATTTCAGTTATACACATTATATCACGTACATAAGGTGACATCTTTGGAAGTCTGCCAGTCGTAACACCCATCCACATTTTCACCAGGCTTCGACCCACGTGTGTTTAGATGTTCAGTCACGTCTGCTTCGTGTTCTTGTGCGCTGATAGGATGTGCAACAGATGGCATTCCAAGGACCTTCTTTCCTTGCTTTTTTGCACTTTTACTCTTAATTGCTTGTCACTTTGCACTCTTAGTTGCACGACACTTTTCACTATTAATTGCATGCCACTGCATCCTTAATTGCTTTTCGTCTTGCACTCTTAGTTGCACTCTTAGGGATTCGTTACCGAAACTTGTATCTACAAATGCTAATTATATTTGCACCCTTTGTCTCACCAGCCGTAATTACACTCACTAATGCTTTTCGGATAATT
>NC_091571.1:23913110-23920610 GCF_042767895.1 Penaeus vannamei | reverse complement strand
CAATTTTAACATGGCGGCCGATAGTTATTAGCTTGTCTTTTCCTCTCCGGGGAAATAAACAGATGTAACATCTAGGGTTTCGTTTTATAAGTAATGCATTTCTGTACAAAAATAACAACAACAGCAAAACAACGTTGACACAAATGTGTAGGAAAGCCAATCATCAAGTCCATCAAACTAATAAACATTAATTCAACCTTACCTTGCTGTGAAAAATGAAAATGAGAAAAAATAACCAAAAACAAATGCCAAAATCCCTTTAGATCTAGCAATACAGTTCTGAAACCTGCAAATTACGAATGTATTGAACATTCCGCCTGGTGTCTAATTTTAACCGCACGGGCACTGGCAAGGCGCAAAGGGGGGGAGGGGGGGCATTGTTCCTCTTTCCCCAGGCCTCAGTCACCGGTCTGCGGCTCCGGGGGGACGCAGTTGTCCGCGGCTTCCAAAGGCCTGAGGGATCGATGCGGGTTTCAAGCGTCAGAGGAACCTTGCTTGTATCATTTTTTTCTTGTTTGCTATTAATCGCGTTTTGTTCTGCATCTCTTCATCTATCTATACATCTGTCAGTATTTATATATTATTTCTCTCTCTCTCTCTCTCTCTCTCTCTCTCTCTCTCTCTCTCTCTCTCTCTCTCTCTCTCTCTCTCTCTCTCTCTCTCTCTCTCTCTCTCTCTCCATAGTCAGAAAGATACATAGAAATATATGTCTAAAACACTCACACCGTAACTACCACGTTTTCTCACCCATTCGTCAAGTGAGTCCAACAGTCATGCGGTCTGAAAATGCGAACCATCACCTCGCAGAAGATTTGGCGACTTCTCTCCAAGTTATAGCCCAGTTTACAAAGCGAGACACCTCAGGAAAAAATACGTCGAGTATGAATCACTTTCTCTTATACAGTGTTCAAGAAATGTTGCAAAAGCCACGTCTGACCTTGAAAAACTTTTGGGAAGAGGAATTCATGTCTGTCTACATACACGCACAACACACACGCGCACACAGATACACACAAAAACAGATAGACGTATATATAAAGAACAAATGTCTGTCAAACAAATAAATGTCTGTCTATCTATCAGTCTATTTCTCTAAATTTATTAGTCTTTCTCTCTATTCATTTATCTGTATCTCTATATTTCTGCTCAACTGTCTATCTATCTGCATATCTATCTATTTGTCTATCTATCTATCTACCTATCTCCCTATATCTAACTATCTATCTACCTGTCTATCATCTACCTACCTACCTGCCTCTCTCTCTCTCTCTCTCTCTCTCTCTCTCTCTCTCTCTCTCTCTCTCTCTCTCTCTCTCTCTCTCTCTCTCTCTCTCTCTCTCTCTCTCTCTCTCTCTCTCTCCATAGTCAGAAAGACAGATAGAAATATGTCTATTTAAACGCACACCGTAACTGCCACGCAACACCCATCAATATAAACAAAATACAGATACTCAGTCCCTCGGCAGGAAAAAAGAGAAACATAACATAACAAAGAAAGCTTGGATTTAATTTTTTTACGCTAATAAACAAACCTGAAAGAAAGGAAGAAATTAATACCACGGGTTCAGGTACAAAGTTCGCGCGTAAGAGTGTATTACGAAGGTAGAGTGAAAGCAAGGAATACCTGGCTGTCACCTGGCCCGGTCTGTGACGCAATTGTAGATGCCGTGAAGATTGAAAACCTGTCACGCCTATTACAGCAGTCAGTGACGTCATATTAACGACGGTCGAAGAGGTGGCATTGAGGGGAATGAAAAAGATGGGAGTAGAAAAGGAAACGAAAAAAAATGATAATAGAAAAAGCAAAAAGTCTCAAGGTTGCATATCACCAATGTCAGCATAAGAAATACGACCTTGCAGACTGGTCTCTGGTTTCTCCAGAATATGAAAGACGTTAGATAAAGAATATTTCTAAACAATGTGTTTGTGAATAAGAATGTGTGTGAGAGAGAGAGAGAGAGAGAGAGAGGGAGAGAGACAGAGAGACAGACAAACAGACACACACACACACACACACACACACACACACACACACACACACACACAGAGAGAGAGAGAGGGAGAGAGAGAGAGAGAGAGAGAGAGAGAGAGAGAGAGAGAGAGAGAGAGAGAGAGAGAGAGAGAGAGAGAGAGAGAGAGAGAGAGAGAGAGAGAGAGAAAGAGAGAGAGAGAGAGAGAGAGAGAGATAAGTAAATTGATACAGAGATGTATAGACACATAGATAGAGAGAGATACGTAGATAGATAAAGAGAGAGAGAAGACAAATAGATAGAGGGACAGAGAGAGAGAAAGAGAGAAGATAGATAAATAGAGAGAGAGAGAAAGAGGGAAGATAGGTAGATACAGAGAGAGAAAGAGAGAAGATAGGTAGATAGATAGAGAGAGAAAGAGAGAAAATAGGTAGATAGACAGAAAGAAAAGAGTTAAAGAGGTAAACCGACAGACAGGCAGAGAAAACAGCCAAACCAAAGAGTTACATTATAGGGAAGCAATACTGATCGGTGCGGTTTTCGGCTCTCCTCAGGTGCCAATTATTAGCACTTAACGTCAAATCGAAATCTCACGTGTCTTCTTCCTGTATTAGTGTAAAACTGTGTCCATATTTTTGAACTTTGGAAGTCTGTCATCATCTGTGCTAAAGTAAGAGTTTATGTTCTAAACCGGCTTTTGTTCACTGACTGGATTCTCCGTTAATTGGTAGATTTCTTAGACTGTCACAAAGGGTATTCGAAAAGCTATTGATATAATGGCTCTCTCCCAAGAACCAAGTTGATTAGATTTCGATGGTGATTCGGGGTAGAATAATAGCTGATTTGTGGCTGAGAACCGCGGTTAATGGTCCGTATTCTCAGACTTTTTGGGGTTGAGAAAAGACTGCGTTTGGTGATATATGGTTTCTTTTGCGCGACGTGCTCCGTCCTCCATTGCGGTGCAGCCTGCTTGATCTCGGAGATTCTATAAACGAGGGAGAATTGCGAAACTGACAGATAACAGAATTGAATATAACACTGTGAAAGATAAGTGAAATAAAAAGAGGTTGACTGGATGTATAAAGAATGAACAAACCGACAGACGAAAGTCAAATAAAAAAGGGTGACAGAAACTGAAGAAAAAAGAGAGAAAAAAAGGAATAGAATAAGAAAAGACAAAGAGTGGAAGAGGAAATGAAAGGCTTAGATATTCTCCACTTAGGCAGATGAGACGTTCCTTGGCTTCGTCACTTCATTACAGTATATCACTTTCGCTTTCAAGGCTTTCTGTTATTTTTTGTTCTTTACTTTTTAACCATCCATTTGGTGATGTAGAAAACGAGAAAAAAAACAAAAACAAAAACAAATATCAAACAGAATAAACATGAAATGGAAAAACACTTTCCACAAAAGGGTAGAATATTTTTGTTCAGTCCGGAGAGAACATTTAAGAAAAGAATGTATATTTGATAGAAACCATTCCATTATAATTCCCCCATGAAAAAATGGATTAAAGTCAATAGTTTTATGAGGATTAGGAATATGCTTTGATAATATCATTACCTTTTTGAATGAAAGCAACTTGTTTGTAATTCATTCTGTCAACATCATAATCTTTATTATCCTTTTATCACCGGCAAAATATATCGAAAATTCTTAAAAACAGGAAAAAGGCAATTGCT
Source organism: Penaeus vannamei (assembly GCF_042767895.1). Taxonomy (NCBI): domain Eukaryota; kingdom Metazoa; phylum Arthropoda; class Malacostraca; order Decapoda; family Penaeidae; genus Penaeus; species Penaeus vannamei. The sequence continues at coordinate 23,916,958 of NC_091571.1, read as the reverse complement.
ATAATAATTATTAATTATACTGTTCTTCAAAGGAGAGTCATTAGGAGATGTAGATATCATGGACAAAGAATGTTCATTTATTTTGTTTTTAAATTTTTTAATGCTTTTACCAAACAGTAACGCATGTTTTATAGTGAGGTTTAAAAATGTGCTCAGATAATTTATAAAGACGCAATCGTGAATATTTTACAGTTGCTGAATAGGATAGATTTATGTCTCGTGTTCATTATTTTGTTCATGCAATCATGCAATTTGGATTTATCTCATATGTTCAGGTCTTGCGAAAAAATGAGCTTATGTGCTTTAATTATAATGAGTAAAATAGAGAACAATAATTTTCTCCCTCTCGCTTTTTGTTTGTTCTCTGTCTCTTCTAACTCGGTTTCATTTCCCCTCCAAAATGTGACCATCCAAGAGGTCGATGACTCGCCATGGGTCGAAAGGGGATCGATGGATAGTCAGCGCAAGAGGTTGAAAAATGTCTACAGTGCATAGGCCTGTTCAATGACGTTACACACTTCCACACGTTTACTCATCCACACATTGTGATGATGTGCGCATGTGCGTGAGTGTGAGTGTTAGAAAGTGGGAATCATAAGCAGGAGAGGCTATGGTTAAGCCTACGCGTGTAACCTCTGAAATGATCATAACTCAGCCTTTCACGGCCTCTCTGAACCACGCCCCTAGTGAGTGCCCTGCGACCACAGTGATGAATAACTCCTTCCTTTCATTTTATAGGAACGAATATCAGTTGAGTTTATCTTCGAAATATTCATTGTATTGCGCAGTATGACCTGTAATTCTCGTTTTAAAATTTACGTTTGAGGGTCGATGAAAAATGTGAAACTTTCTTTACGAATCGATGGACGGAAAATTCCACGTGATAGCTTAAGCCCGACCGCACGCTAATGACAAAGGCAGTGGCGGGAAAAATATCAAGATGATTATTATCACTACTGCTGTTGTTCCATTTTTGTTTTGTATCAGCTATTTTTACCATCTTTACCGCAATTACCATCAGCATTAAATTTGTCACTATAATTTCTCTTAAAAGTATATAATAATTGTGCTAATTGCAGTAGACTTACTTATAGTGACGATATGGAGAATAGTGGTGGATTCTGTAGCAATGTGAACAGTACTAGTAATGATAATAATGCTTATGTTCATAATAATTATAATGGCAATGATACGCATGATGATAATAACAACAACAATACAAAAAGGATAGTGATAAGAACAATTATGATAAAATGATAATGCTTATAACAATAACGATGGTAATAGTAATAGTAATGGCAATAATGATAATGATAATGCTGATAATGAGAGTGATAATGATGAGGATAAGGATAATGATAGTAAAAATGATGATGAGGACAATGATGATGATGATGTTGATTGTGATGATATTGATAAATAATGATAGTAATAATAATAACAGTAATAGTAATGGTAATAATAATGATGGTGATAATAATAATAATAATAATAATAATAATAATAATAATAATAATAATAATAATAATAATAATAATAATAATAATAATAGTAATAGTAATGGTAATAAGGATGATGGTGATGAAAATGATAAAAATGATAAAAATGATATTAGTAATGGTGATAGCAATGGTAGTAATAATAATAGTAGAAATAATAGTAATAGTAATGGTAATAATGCTGGTGGTGATGATGATAATGATAATAGTAAAAAATAATTATAATATTGAAAAACGTGAGTAATAAGGATAATAATAATAGTAAAAATAGTAATAATTAGTGCTAACAATAATACTAATACTGATAATAATAATAATAATGATAATACTACTACAACTACTAATAATGATGACAATAGCAATGATGGTAACAATGATAGTAAAAATAATATGGTAAGGATAATACTAATACTAACAGTGATAGCAATAATAATGATGATAAAAACAATGATAAAGATAGTAATAATTATATAAATGCAAGCAACAATGATAAAAATTATTGTAATAACAATAATGATGATAATAACAATGAAAGTAACAATAATATGGGGGTGATAATACTGATACTAATACTAATAATGATGAAAATAATAACAATAACAACAAGAATAGTAGTATTGATTATGAAAATGATGATAATAATAATAATAGTAATAATAATAATAATGATGATGACGATGATGATGATGTTAATGATAATGATAATGATAGGAATAATACTAATAATAGTAATATTAATGGTGATAATGATAAAAATAGTGGTAACAATGATAATAATAACAAAAATAATGATAAGAATAACAATAATATCAATAACAATAACGATAGTGATGATAACAATAATAATAATGATGATAATGCGATAATAATGATACTAATAAAGTCAATATAAAAATAATACATTTCAATTTATCAGCAGCAACATGTACACACGAAAATGGAAATGCAACGGATAATAGTTAAGACTTCAACATCCCCTGAATATATATGAACGATAGTTTAAAAAAGCTCTCTCTATTTTTATTGGACCCGCCTAAGATTCCGTAACCAAGCGAAGGGTTTGCGAATAAATGCTAAAACAGGCCTCATGCCATTTGAAGATTCTGGGGAATGGCTGAAAGAAGGTGAAGGGCAGAGAAATAGATCCGGAAGACACTATCTGATGAAAGTGACTGGCTAAGTTGCGGCTTTCTGTCTTTTTTGGACTTTCTTGGTGTGGCTTGTGATTTTCATGTCCAAATAAATATCCAGTGTCAAATATACACCACACACACACATACAAACACACAGACACACACATACACATACATATGAACATACGACATCTTTGCAATAGACCTACACACAATAGTCCCAGACGTTCACACGACCTTGCCCTAGGGTCGATTATGCGGCCATGTGAAGCCTAACCCATAAGCCTTTCCTTTCACACAGGTATGGTAAAGACCACACACACACACACAAACACAGAGAAAGAGGGAGCGAGATAGAGACATTAAAAGTAAAAGAAACTCTAAAACAAATCAGACTAGATGAACAAGCCTATTTACGAAGTCTGATCTAGAATAATAATAACAGTAATAATACGAAATCCGCATTTGTTAAGTTAACGAAAATTTTAATCACTTTAAAGAGACTTAGGGCTCTTAACACACAGTAATCAGTAGGTCTTCCTACAGCTGAAAAGATATTTGGAAGTCTTTCTGGGGCGTTTCCATTTACAAACGAATAAAAAAAGAAAAAGACAAAGTACAGAAAATAAAGAAAGAGCAAAGAAAGCCAAGCTACACGATGTCGATTCAAGATATGTGCTACGTCAAACCATCACTGAACAGAAGATATTAAGATAATCCACACACACACACACACACTCAAAACTACTTACAATGCGGTATACAATAAGGAAAAGGACGGCGACGAGACAGTACATGATGATCTAAAAAAGAGTGCAGCGAGAACCACAAATTAGGTAAAAGTTGGTACCGTTGTCAGTCAAACCTATGTGTATCTGATTGTTACTTATATTTAAATAGAATACCCTCTGTAAATAATGGAATAAAGTGAATTGGTTGGTTTGTCATGGAAAAATGTTTAAACCCCTTTTACCAAGGATACCGAAGCCAATTGACGAAGACCACCATTTGTAAAATAATCTTCGAAGACCACCAAAGACCCAGCTATAATAATCTGACAGTGAAGGCCTATGGCACGAGGGGATATTGTTAGGCAACAGCGGACTGGCTGAGCTATAAATTATAAATGACGTCACAGCTTGCCTCGGGACGCGCGTCCATAGATAATAGGTACTATAAATGGCGACATTCATGCGCGCGCGCACACACGTTTTCG
>NC_091571.1:23793814-23801314 GCF_042767895.1 Penaeus vannamei | reverse complement strand
GCTTCCCCCCAAAAGCAGCGCACACATGACCCTGAATTATCATATTGTTGCCTCAATCAAATTTTTGGCGCACACTGTTTTCTGGACTGAATGTCCCATTTATCTATCAGCAATATTAATAACACGTACCCGATCTACAGGCAGCCAAGAAACGCTGGCAACACCCTTCGCTCTTAGCGACTTGCTGCCAGACGATGTTACCACCTTCTACAGGTACTCAGGTTCCTTGACAACCCCCACGTGTAACGAAGTCGTCACTTGGACTGTCTTCGAAGATCCTATTACTATTTCAAATAACCAGGTGCGTACGAAAGCGAGGATTTTAGCTTTGGCAACTCAGACCTAAGTGGATGAAATTGATGTTGTTACCTCTTTGTTACCTTTGATTGGGAAAGTTAAGCATATCAGTTAATGATGGTAATGGATATTGAATTAGGTAAAATACACGACGAGGCTGCTTGAATACCCTGAACAGAAGTAGGGAATACCTTAAAGGTTCATGAAAATGATAAAGAAGGCCAAATAATCTAGTAAGCGATAAACAGTTGCTTACTGGGAGAAAGAAGTTAGTCTTGGCTCAGACTTGATTCTTCATGCGCAGATTGAGGAATTCCGGAAGCTTCTCGATGACGCAGAGAACCCCATTGTAGACAACTTCCGTCCTGCCCAGCCCCTCAAAGGCCGTTTAGTAAGTGGGAAGGAAAAGGAGTAGGGGCATAGAGGAACAGCAAAAAGGGAAACAGAAAGATGAGAGCTGGGAGGGAATGGAAGGAGAAAAGGGATCAGAGTGAATGGAATAAATACGCCTTAAAACAGTCTGAAAGAGAGAAAATGAAATGCAAAATGGATAAATCTATTGAAGTGAAAGTAAGAATAGCACTAAGTATAGAGTTCATACGCGTAGAGAGAGTGAAGATGAAAATCAAAGAAAATATAGGTTAAGAAGGTTCAATTAGTGGGAGGAGGGCATCAGAAATCAAATAAATGTCACAAGAGTTATAACGTAATATTGGGAGATCCAAAAATCGTTAAAAAATGTATCTTTGTATCGATATTTATGTACCTGTACACACTATCTACTCATACCTTGACGTATATGATACAGTAATAGTAGGAGCAGTATTAACAATAATGGTTGTAGTAAAATTAAAAGGAATAGAAGCAGTAGTAGTAATTACATAATGATGGCAATAAAAGTAAAATAATGAAATATTAGTAAGTTGACTGATAATAGCATGATAGAAATAATGAAAATGATAACATTATTATTTATCATCAACTTATCCAATTCATTAAGAGTATAAAGACAATTCGCCATAATGGTCGAGGTTAGGAAAGCTCATTCCCAAAGCATCATGGGAAAAAGGTAGTCGAACATAAGCAACACTTCAAATAATAAAATGAAACATAAATAACATCGTTTCCCCTCTCCATAGCTTGAGAAAATCCAGCTGGAATAAGGACCATGAGGCCCACACAACTTGGAACCGAGACCGACAACTTGGAACTGGACAGCCTTCTCTACTATATCTCAAACCTTGTTACAGAAGAAAGTGTCAAAATTCATGTACAGAGATCCTTCTTGGGGGCGAGGGCAAAATCCGGAAATTTTACCTGGACCGCTGTTTGCTTCAGAGCAGGGGTGGGCAATAAATTTTTACAAGAAACCTGAATTGTGAACTTAATTCTGCCCAAGTTTCTTCCTTTGTAAAATGCGCTAAATTATATATTTAGTGCATTATATATTTACTATATTACATACTAAAGTATATATTTAGTAAATTATATATTTACTGAATTATATATTTAGTCCCTGTCCGGCCCGTGAGAGGCCGGACAGGGACTAAATATATAATTCAGTAAATATATAATTACAAAGGGCCGGATGTGGCCCGCAGGCCGTAGTTTGCCCAGGTGTGCTTTAGTTTTTTTTTTTCTTTTTTTGTTGTTTGTGTATGTTCTTTCCTCTTTCTTTGAGTGTTTTCGGTGTTTGCAGTAAATATTCTGAAATATATAGACAGCATTTCATTTTTTTTATTTCACCCTCAGTGAATGCATATATTTAAAGTTAATCCATTAAACTGTTGATAACGACGATGATGACGGTGATAATGATGATGATGACGGTGATAATGATGATGATGATGTTGACGATGATGATGATTATGATGATGATGATTATGATGGAGTTCATTATGATGAAAATAATGAAGATAATGAATATGATAATAAACACAATAATAATGATAATAATAACAGTGACTAGCACTGCATCTACACACACACACAAAAAAAAAAACACAAACAAAAAGATTTTAGTTCACTGGCCTTTATGAATTCGAGTTTCGAACGGGCATTGTCAGCGCCCAACCTCTTTTAGTAGCCATGATTACCACGGCACTGAATTTCCTCCGCGCGCTACAATTACCACCAAGTAAACGATAGGCAAAGACAGGCAGCGGAGTTCGGTGTCTGAAGCGACCTCTACGCGATCAGTGCTATTGGGACTCGCACTGATAGATTAATATTGCACATTGTGTATCCAAACTGCATTGCATAAAACACTTACGGATGTGGAACGAACGGTCACGAAAATTTCGACATAACAAGTACAGCCAATACGAGCTGCAACATTGTATTATACAAAAAGATGAATCAATGTACCACTGAGTATACGAAAATCCTTTGCATATAAATAGTGGAACATTTGAAGACGAAGATAGTAACTGCAACTGGATGAGCGAAGATATCGAAGATAATCGTTTGATGGATCAAATATCAAGAGAAGATTTATTACTGCAAGAACGTTTGCTTAAGTTGATGGGTTATTTCATAAAACTGCACTTACGACTTACGACAAACACTGCACGATGATATGATAAACTCCTTTTGTTTTTATCTATAAACCATGACGTATTTTCAATTCTGCCTCAACACAATCAATAATAACGTATATGTTTTTTCATACGGTATAAATAACTGAATGACGGTCCCTAGAAAAGCGAGGTTGATAACATGAATAAAAACTATAATAGAAATGTTAATAATAATGATAATAACAATGATAATGATAATAACAAAGATAACACCGAATGGTACAATCCTTGGCCTCAGAGCAAGAATTCTTGACCGACCAAACCAAACGCAATTAGTTGTAATGATTTACGGCAACACTGGAGGTGAGATGATCAATGTGAATTGGCCCTTCTGTTATCTAACACTCTGGCACCAAATACGGTTTTAGGACTTCAAAGGTGATGCAGCAGGTTCATGCACATAAAAGACCGAGAGTCCAGGTCGTCAGCCTAGCGGGAAGGCTTACCAATTTCAAATAGAAACATCTAGCACCAACTTCCGACTAAGGATCTTTAAGTCTGCCGCGTCTCCTCTGGTGGGTGTGGTCATGGCCGTGGCTTTCGTGGCTAAATATAGGCTAGATCAGCTTGGAAGGTTATCACTTGAAACCATTCCCAATGTCTTGGGTACCATTAATACATATTTGGAATAATGTTTCCAGACATTTTTGTTTGGTGTTCGGTTTCTACCTAACCATTAATTGACTACGCCCAAAATTGTGCTAGATCAGCTCGAAAGGTTACCACTTGAAACTTGTTGCAAAATCTTCAGCATAATCCCAAGTATCATGAATGACCACTGCCAGATATTTTCAGTGGTGGAGTACCCATTCCAGACATGGCCATAAGTGATGTTAATTTTGACCCTATCCACAACACATTTAACTTTCCCTTATCATGAAACTTAAATTATCTCGTTCTGTGTCAATACCCAGTAATATGAAACCTTTATTGCATTAAGTCCATTTAGGTAGCCCCTGTATATTATGAAATGGCGTTTACCTAACAAAATCCAAGTATAACAAAATCCCAGCATTCCAAAAGCTCGAGCCTTCTTTTGAGTTAATCCTGTTTACTAAATTCATCTTTTCGGTTACCGCTAATTTAAAGTCAAGTGGTTATCTTTTTATTTTAATTATTACTTGACCTTCATCTTTAACCCTGTCGACCGCAGCTAGTCTTTTGGCCCTTTTGTTTTACAGCATTGGGTTGTTAATTCAAGTGTGTACTTCAGGATAAGATACCAGTTTCATAATATATCTCGACTTTGCCCATTTTTCATTGCTCACAATGTGATGGATACGAATCTGGGAAAATTAATGATCCCTACTAATTCAGAATTATCTTAGCCTACCATTTCATAAGACTGGGGTAGCAAGCGGAACTGTCAACATTGTCATGGATACTTTTTGTTCAATTGCTTCAAAATTTTATGAGGTATTTTATCAAGTACACGTACCTTGGATTTGTTCTATCATGGAATTCTTTGCAAGATGGTCATAGAGAAGACAACTCCAAGCAGTTGAAAGTAAAAATGTCTTCATTTTCCTCTTTTTAATCCAATAGTTCTTTATAACCGACTTTGTTGCATTTTGTATTGTTGGGATATATATGAATATAGTATATATATATATATATATATTATATATAAATAAATAAATCTATATATATATACTATATATATATATTATATATATATATATATATTATATATTATATACATATATTATATATATATATTATATATATATATATATATATATATATATATATATATATATATATATATATATATATATATATATAACAATTATAAAATGGGGGGGGGGGAATGATCAACCTGAAGAGAATTCAGCAGAAGCCAGTCTTACAAGACCCATAGTAAGTTTATATTTACATTGTATTGAAAAATTAGTTTCAGATACCTCTATAGCATGCCTTGATAGCATTGGACAATTTGTTGACAAACTTCTGCTACTCACTGTACCTTCCGTTTTGAGTGTACACCCATTTTTTTCCATGGTATAGTCATATAAGCACCATGATTTGTATCAGGCTGGGTAGAACACTAAACCCTGAAATGTACTTTGTGTAGTTTCTGGGTGACATTAGTCTGTAAAATCATGGACTTAAAATGGCGGTAAAGTTTCAAAATATTTCACTATACCAATATATGCACCTCTTTCAGGATCCAGATTCCTCTTATTGTTTCATTTGTCAGAACCCAAGTAAAAATAACAAGCTAAAACAATTTGTATAAAAACATGGGCTACTTTATGAAGTATACAACTCCACAAAAGAACTTGATGGCTGATAATTATGAGGATGTCGCAGGAAGGATTTCTGAGAGCAATTCACATAGGGACCAGGCATCACTCATCTTACAAACCATACATTGCAGTGAAGCTTCAAATTGTTTCTGTTTCCGAAATCCCTCGGGTAAAAGGCTCTTACTTAGCCAAGGCCGTCTAGCTCCCTCATGAAATCGGATGAGCAAGGATTGCCCAAAAGTATGTGCATTTAATGTGGGAAAAATATAAAAAAGTCAATTGATTGCAACTGTTCATTCTTAGTTTCGGCGCGACCGGGCAGAGCTATCGAAAAACAATAGGATTAAAACTCGGATTCATAGTGGTGTGAACCTTATTGCAAAGGAGGCCAAGTACCAAAAGCCTTGTCGTGTACAGTTTGACAAACAAAAATGGGTACAAAATAATTCCATTCGTCCTACCACCAGCACAAACATGCTTTTGCATTCTTGTGCAAGTTTATCAGAACTACTGTTGGCCAACAATTATGTCTGCTTGACATGTACAAAACTGAGTTTTTATGACTCGAGGTGATCAAGGTGATATTACATATTTCTCTCAGAATCTGCAGAGAAAACTCACGGATGAATAGGAACAAAAGGTACATCTCATTTTCCTGAATTAAAGGAAAGGGAACATAGTTTACAGTTCTGCCCTTACAGAAGGAGCGTGGGCCAAACAAATAGTGAAAATGTAGAATAATACAAAGATGAAAATATCAGATGGACACCTGCGTTCCTAAAATCTGCAAATACATAAAACAATGACACCTCATCCGGAAATAAATGACAATCTGAAAGGATGTGCCCCACAGATATCTAGACAATTAGGCTTGGTTTTCCAAGTGCCCCTGATTGGCCTGAAACAAAGTGACTGTGGCGAGCCAATTGATGATAAGATGACTTTAATTCAAATGCCTTACACTGTCACTGACTTTTGGGATTACCCAATATGGGTCTGTCTGACAGGGATAACTCGCCTCTGAAAATGTCTGGCAGTGGTCATTCATGATACTTGGGATTATGCTGAAGATTTTGCAACATGTTTCACTGTATCCCACTGCTACAAATGTCTGGCAGTGGTCATTTATTACTTTTGGGAAAGTGGTAACCTTTCGAACTGATTTAGCTTAATTTTGTATGTGGCCAATAAACGGTCTGGCAGAACCTTACCACCAACAAAACTATCTGGCAAGATGATCCCAAATCTGTATGAATGGTACACAACCCATTGTTGTTTCATGTTTACTGTTTGTGTGGGTTGGTACAGTCACTTTGATACATGTATTTTTGCTTTTATAAGGACAGAAAACACCCGAGATCTGTATGGATGCTGGTAAGGTCCAGATGACGAATTAACCAGCTAATTTGTCAGCCTGCTCATTGCCATGGATACCAGAGTGGCCAGGTACCAATATTAGCATCATTCGTTGGCACTATTTAGAATGCAAATATTATCTAGCAGTTCATTTATAGAGGTTTCTAATGATTTGATGCCTTTAAGTAAATTTCATGAATCTGAAATCAATAACAAAATGTTTAACAAGAATGATCCGTGTGATGATTCGGTTGTCCTCTATTCGTCTACCTGCTCTCCCCCTCATTCATTTGTTATGAAACGGTTGGCGCGCGCGTGCGTGTATACATATATATGTATATATATATATATATATATATATATATATATATATATATAATATATACACATTATATATGTATTATATATACATATATATACATATACATTATATATATACAAATCTATCTATCTATCTATCTATCTATCTATATATATATATATATGCATATATATACATATATATATAAATATATATATATATATATTATGCATATATATTATACATATATATATATATATATATATATATATATATATATATATTTATATATATACACATGTATATACATATATATACATGTGTATATATATGTATATATATATATATATAAACATATATACATATATATACATATATATACATATGTATACATACATAAATACATATATACACATATATACATATTATTGTTATAGTAAGTTACACAAAGAACCACACTGAAATAATGGAGATTTATACCACCAAAGCTAAGAAAGAATGAAAAAATAGAAAGTCAGCTATTTACGTAAGAAAAATGTGTTAGCTGATCTTTTAAACTTATCAAGAGTCGAAGAAGTTAAAATCTCTGAAGGCAATCTATTCCAAAGTCTACAAATATCAGTAAAAAAACATCTAGAAGACTGAATTGTACACGGTCGAATGTCATTGAATTGAGGGTCATAGAACTAGATAATTCTTCCAGGTTGATCAAAATCAG
>NC_091571.1:23773814-23778814 GCF_042767895.1 Penaeus vannamei | reverse complement strand
TCGTCCTGTTTCACCAAAATAGGCCTTATCGCAACTGCTGCAGGGTATGTAATATATTGCACTGTTGGGGTTGCTTTTCAACTACTTCTTGTCTCATACCATATCATGAAGTTTTTTCCCCGGATATGCTGGCGACTTTCACTGTTTTTCCAAAGTATTTGCTAATGGCCTGGGAAACATTACATGGAGGCAGTATGAGGAAGTCAGAGGATGTCACTGGGATTGATCTTGCAAGTATGCTCTCCGCCTTCTTTCTGAGGTTTAACAGAAGACCTTTTGGGTATTTATGTTGCATAAAAGAATTAATTACATATGAAACCTCAGTCTCAAGAAACTCAGGGCTGCAGATTCTCAGTGCCCGGAGAAAGAAGCCAATTACAACCCCAGACTTTGTTTTACTGCTGTGGTCGGAGTAATAATGGATATAATCATCTTTATTCGTAAGCTTTCTATATACAGAGAAACGTAGGCCGTCGTCACCCCGATGGATCAGAGTGTCCAGGAAAGGTAACTTCTGATCCACTTCCTCCACGGTGAACTGGATTTTTTCGTGGACGGAGTTCAGCCACGTCAGCATACGGTGTAAACACGACCTTCTGGGGACGATAACGAGGACATCATCTACGTATCGAAGCCAAGATGAGTGCCTGCCGATTTTATCCTTGTAGCGGTCCCTTTCTAATGTCTCCATGAAGAGGCAGGCCAGGACTGCGCTCAGAGGGGACCCCATGGCAAGACCTGTGATTTGTTGGTACTCTTCCCCTGCGAACTCGAAGAATCCGAAGTCCACACACAACTTCATAAGGCTTATGAAGTGGTGCTTAGGCAGCGGAAGTTCGTCATCTGCCATGGAGCCGGTTACCCTCTCGACTGCCCGGATTGCTCCATCTGTGGGTACATTCGTAAAGAGGGATTTAACATCAAAACTAGATATCTTCTTATTTTTACATACAATACTCTGAAGATGTCTGATGAGGTCCCCAGAGTCCTTGAGATGGGAATCATTGATGACTCCCATGGCGGCGGAGAGGGGTTTCGCCAAACACTTCGCCAGGCGATGGGGAGCACTGCCAATGCCAGAAGTGATCGGTCTCATCGGTACACCTGGCTTGTGCACTTTCGGGAGACCTCTCATGGACAGGTTGCGGGGGACCTCCTCCAGCAGGTGAAGCAATCCTTTCCCTCTAGCCGATCGCAGGAGTAAATCCCTCGCCTTCTTCTTGAATCTGGCAGCTTCCATCGTCCCATTGCCTATCGTCACTTTCCTGTCAACAGAACCATTGGAAAGTAAATTGTTCAATTTGTGTTTATAGTCAGTCTTGTCCATAACAACGATACCCCCACCTTTTCCAGCCTGGGTGATGATGATGGTCTCGTCGTCGAGGCCCTTCAACGCTGTGACATATCTGCGAGGGATCGCCGGAGGCACGATGACGAATCGGCCACACAGCAAGCAGTAATCCCTTGGATGAACCCTTTGTCGATGTCACTATCGGTCCAACGGTGGTTTGAGACAACATAGTCAATCAAGTCTTTGCTGTCCTTCCCGGTGCTGAACTTAAGTCCGAGGGAGAGAGCTTCCTTTTCCGTGCGGGTAAGACGTTTGGAAGACATGTTTCTAAGATCACTTCGTCCAGCTTTCGACCATCTACTCATGCTACATATGTGTTGTAATTTCTCCTTATGTTTGGCTCATTGAGCTTCTTAATATTAATATATATATATATATATATATATATATATATATATATATATACTGTAAGTATGTAAGTTGGTCCATAATGAGGAGCATGACTTAAACCCCAGCCTCGTGAAGCAAACTGAAGCCTCCCGTGAAGCGAGAATGGCTTAGGGACGCAATAATAATAATAATAATAATAATAATAAAAAAAAAAAAAATTACAGAAACAATAAAACTTCTTAAGGCTTAAAATATATAACAAGAACTCGTACATACTAAAATTACGTTACTTTACTTAAAATACCAAGGTAAAAAGAAAAGAAACACAATGATTTACTAATGAGACACGAAATATTTATATAATCTATTGTTACATTATATCACTTACATATTACATATCTTAAATTCACAAACAACAAGCCTTCGCCTAGCGCGGTTGCTGATGTGACCTCCGCAGGCCTTCCGCTTCGTTACGTCACGCTGTTTATGCGTGGGTAACCGCCCCCTGTCCTAAGTACAACACGGCCCATTAATATTGATCCGACTAGACCTCTGTCCCTCAATCATACTTCTCTCTCACCACAATAAATATCCGTTACTGATCACCGAGTCTGCTACCCTTTCATCACCAGCACAAGACCGTTGCCCCGTGCTAGAGGCGACTTATCGGCCTCGTTACAGTGGTGCCAGCAACGGGATTCGTCCCACCAAAACTCCTGCCCTTCCAAAAGCTCCTGCCTTCAGAAGCTTCTCTGAGAAGACAACCAGCAAACGCAGAACTTACGATCATTACAAAGAGAGAACACGAAGAAAACAACCATATCTAGCCACCGTGTATTTTCGCCTGACACACTGCTTGCCGAGTTGCTGACCATAACTGTCTCCAGTATTCACTAAGTACGCAAGACATTCTACCCATATCACCTATAAATAACGTTGATTGCCGCACATCGCCCTAAGAGGGAATTACAGGCCCAGCCGTTCCCAGCCGCGAGTAATAAGTCTGGGAATTCAGTGAAAAGTCATGTTGATGTTATGAACGAAGGACACCTACCCAACACCTGCTGACAGACTACCACCTCAGCACGCTGACGTCACCACAAACCTCCACCAACTGATAAGTATTACAAGGTTAGTAAGAGAATTGTTTTCAGGTATATATTTTTAAAGGGTATTTATTTCCGAAAAATTTTTCTTTTTCTTCTCAAAACCAAATTAGAATATATTTATCGGAAATATCTTACTCTCGTGTGCCATGTCGTGTCTATTGTCTATCGTTAATATTTTTTATTTCCTTTACTTCTGATCTTTGGAAAGTGGGGTTTCACTGACCTTATTTTGGAGCTGGGGATTTTTCTCTTCTTCCCGCCGACATTTCATTATCACCAGGCTTGCACACTAGACAAGAAGATGATGAAAAAAAAAAAAAAAAATGCTGTGGCCTAAGGCAAATAAAGTCTTACAGACCATTCGTAAAGGGTTTTGCCAAGATTGCCCAATCTCTTACTAGATTATTGTCAAAGGATGTCCTTTCCCCTGGTTGGAAGAACAACAGGCATCCAATTCTCTTAAAAAGCTCTTAACAGAATCGCCAATCCTAGCTTTCCCCGACTTCAGTAAACCTTTCACACTAACAACTGACGTCTCCTGCATGGGCTTAGGTGCCGCTTCGATGGAGAAGGTTAATGGTTGCCTATACACAATAGCTAATGCCAGTAGAAAGCTTAATGCTACTGAGACTCGTTACAGTGTAACCAACTAGAAGCACAAGCATTTTAGGAAAATAGTCCTTGGATACACAGTAGAGATTCTAACAGATCATCGACGATTGTGTTACCTCCTAACTGATTCCTAGACACCAAGCAATCATCAGGTTTTCGAGGTTTCCCACCTCTACTTCTAATAACTGATACCTACTAGTCTTCATAAAAAAATTTTCACGGTTCTGCGAACTTACCTCCATCCTTGAGAAATCTGCTACCACGATTGCAAGAGCATTTCTAAACCGCATCATTTGCAGACATAATACCCCTGACGTATTTGTCTCCGATAACGGTACAGAATTCAATAACTTGTCACAGTCTGCGGCAGACCTAAAGAAAGTTAACGTGTTACCCTTTGGACCACAGGCTAACGGCACTAATGAGAGACATAACAGAACAACCCTTAACATGCTAAGTACTTCCTTATCTTCCGCCAGTTCAGACTGGGATGTGTGTGTCCCTGTCATTCAGATGGCAATTAAAAACACCTATCATAGCACCGTTTCATCGTCTACGGCAAAGACAGATACTTACCATATGAACTATTACACCAATGACCAGAGCTTGTTTATGATTTTGTCATCATTAGGAAGAGATATAAAGCTAGAGATTTATAAAGTCACACGACAACACCTGCAAATAGAAAGGGATAAGATTATTGCTCAGCAGCACAAGCTGGCACGATGATAGGATTTAGACCGGGAGCCCGGGGTGGACAGCCCGCCTGAAAAGCGGTCAAATTTTCTTGCCTATACTAATATATCTAAGGACTTAGGTTTCCAGGATGTGGGCGTCTGGTGTGGCATTACTGGTGGGTGTGGCCATGAGGGCCACATGATTGGCACCCAAAAAATCAGCCAGGTTATTCCAAAAGCGTACCATTTGAAATTACCCCAGATTTGATGATACCTGTCCCCAAACACATACCATGCATCTGTCAGATATTTTGGATGGGGAGCGTGGTCAGACAGACAAAATTAGTGGCTTCATAAAAATGGGCTAGGGTGGCTCAAGCACGTACCAAATGATAACGGACTAATATACGCTGAGAAGCAGTATTACAGCACTGTCAATCAACCTGGTAATGTTCTGATTATACAAGAAAAGAATACAGGTATATGTAATGTTATGCTATTACTATATCACAAGTATTAGAATAAGATAGGAAAAATAATGTTGCCAATGCAAAATACAGAAGTTAATTAAAATATTTTAAACAAAAAGACTTAATACACACATACACACACACAAACACAAAAACACACATATATATATTTATTAACTTTTCACGTTTATCAATAACCATCAGCACAGACTAGAGCATTTATTATTTGGAAGTCACAAATTCCAAATTAATTACATACACCACCAATATTACAATGACAGAAGCTCAGGCAAGTCATTGAGGATACTGAACTATCGTGCCCGTAGTGCACAGCATTAAATTCATGGCAGACACGCACATCACCAAATAAATTAAACTGAAATCCATCATAGCAACACCTAATATGCAAACCGTTCAATAAAGGATCATAGGTATGTATATCATTTGATAA
>NC_091571.1:23763814-23766314 GCF_042767895.1 Penaeus vannamei | reverse complement strand
TATATATATATATTATATATATTATATATATTATATATATATATATATATATATATATATATATATATATATATATATATATATATATATATATATATATATTCTTGGTTCGACACATTTAAATTTCATTCTCCATGTGGTACAGTATACGTTATTCAACTTTTTGACGATTAACTGAGCTCGTTCCTTACCTTATAAGACAATAGTAATGTGCACAAGAGAAGAATGTTCAGCCATTATACTGCAGATTTCTTCAGAAGCTTAAAACTTTTCAGCAATTGATGTCGCTGCTACTCATAGTTGCTATAGCATGCATATATATATTTTTTATCCTGTTTAAAGCTAATGTATATATATTTTCATTACTACCTATTAGCTCCTACAACTGCCCCTCCTGCGGCACCTTCATGGAGTTACGAGGGTGAAGGAGGTAAATATCAGCTGATGGCATTACTGTATTTCGTGCAGGCAAAGGTACTTGTAACACAGGTAGCGCCACTCCGTCGTCATGGAAATTCTAGTTGGCAAGTGCTGAGCTTAACACCACCTCATCACCTTTATTCACTGCAAATATCAACAGTTTTTTCTATAATTTTTTAACATTGTTTTTGCTGAATAATTTAAATAGATACTGACAATTAAATATCACATAGACAGGGTCAAATGATGTTATCCCATTTAGCCAGTAAATTTGCACTGTGAGATATCAAATATAGTTATGTACAGATTACTATTTGTAAAATTTGCTCAATATTATCACAATAACCAGAAATATAATCATGTCCCATCTTTGATTTACAGTTACAGAACTCATAACATTAACAGCACTGAGAATATTCTTGGGAAAGCACTTTTGGGTTAAACGAAGGTTTCACTACCTGTGTTATGTGTAACTTGTGCGGACAAAAATACGAATTGAATTGAAGAACTCGACATGGTTTGAACACGAAATTTACTCTGCTATAAATTTGTAATTAGAATCCTAACTGAGAAGACAGTTTGTCATCGATGTAAAATAATTTTTCCGCATCTTCGACAGGTCCCGAGAACTGGGCGACGCTGTTTCCCAATTACTGTGCTGGCAGCAGTCAGTCCCCGATCGCCTTGAATGGACTCGAAGCCACTATTAAGAGCTCTTCCGACGCTTGGGTGCTGGACAAATACGACACCGTCCCTGATGATCTCAAGATCGAAAACAATGGACATTCAGGTTTTATTACCACTTTTATCCCATGTTAACAATAAGACCGGTGCCAATTATGTCTCAGATTCATGAGATTTTGAAGGGCATTCTCTAACCAGTTCCTGAAATTAAAAATAACCAGACAAATATCTAGAGTTGATTAAATTTGGGTTAATAATTTCATGTGGAAGTGATAGCAATGTTAACAATCAACTTTCCATCTTGATAGATGTTAAGATAGACATGACAATTTGTATAAAAGATCCAGAAATGTAGTTCTTTTGGCCTTAAAGTGAGCCATTGTTGCAGTTTCTGAAGGCCTGTTTTCCTTTCCTCTTCCAGCCAAGGTTGCATGGACCATCACAGACGTCGCGGAGCTCCCCTCAATCAGCGGCGGAGAGTTGGGAGGCCAATACACTTTCGCCCAGTTTCACTTCCACTGGGGCAGCGTCAGCACACAGGGATCCGAGCACACCCTCAATGGGGTCGCGTAAGTTAAAGAAGGAAGTGAAAAATTCGGACTCTACCATGTATTGACATATGCCACATCTACATTACCTACGTGCTTCCTCTCCGTCCAGATACGCTGCCGAGCTTCATCTGGTGCACTTCAAGACAGAGTATGGGTCCCTCACCGAAGCGGTCGCGCACGATGACGGCCTTGCTGTGTTGGGCATTATGCTCCTGGGCGGTCTGGTCGACAATCCCAGTCTCACGCCAATCATCGAAGGGCTTGCCACTATTCCGAATTCAGGTGTGTACGTGGCCGTCTTTTGAGGTAATAGTCGGCACCTAATGAGAAATGTCTTTCCTAACACATTATTTTTTGATAGATCAAAACTATAACTATTTATTGAGTTGAAAAACCAACAAAATTCAGGCTGCAACATCCTGCAATATATATGTGACTGCTATATTAGCCTTGGAAATGAAGGAAGTCTAACATTTAAGCAACTATTATTTGGTAATATATCGCGCTGTGCAGAACTTCTCTTGCAGTCCAAATACTCATCTCTGGATTCTATACTCACCTTGCATTACGATTCAACTCACCTTTGGTTTGTAGGTGACGAAGAACACCTGGCAACGATGTTCCCCCTCCAAGACCTCCTGCCGCCGGACACCAACACCTTCTACAGGTACTCAGGTTCCTTGACAACTCCCACCTGTAATGAGGTCGTCACCTGGACTGTCTTCCGAGAGCCCATAAGCATTTCCGAGAATCAGGTCAGTGGGATAATCTTATATAAAAAACTACAAATACTAACTCTCATAATGATGAATATTAAAGGTATAGCTATTATTTATCACTGATAA
>NC_091571.1:23728814-23738814 GCF_042767895.1 Penaeus vannamei | reverse complement strand
ATTTTCAAAGAATGTGCGGTATCGTTCAAAAACTGACATGCTAAATCATTCATATTGCACTGAGATTCTAGTTACCTCGAAACCTGTGTACAAAAAACAGATAATGATGCTTATATATACACAGAATTACAGGGAATTAGTATCACCGTAACACAGCTTATGAATCACATTCCAGTTGAATAACTGATATATTACTCCGACATGAAGGATTATGCATTATCGAGATCAAGCGAAATATTTATCACATACGAAACAATGAATTACTAGGCCCATAACTAGTAATTCTTGTAAAATATAGAGGTAAAGAATTACTGTTCTTGAATTCCTCACGTATTATTGAATGAGCACCATTGAATTATAATGTAAATGTACACACACACACACACACACACACACACACACACACACACACACACACACACACAACACACACACACAACACACAACATCACACACACACACTCACACTTACACACACACACACACACACACACACACACACACACACACACACACACACACACATATATATATATATATATATATATATATATATATAATTTTCATTTGTTAAATGATATCAAGGCAATTTTTGTGTGCCTCACTCGTGAAGAATTATTGGATCTCGATCAAGAAACTCAGGAAATTCTACCTATCCGTAATCGCACTCCTTAATTTTTATTTAAGTTTGGAATGAAAAAATACCCCTTAAGTTTCCAACATTGTAGCTAAAAACAAACGGAAATATGCGACCGTATAAAATGTTGTCAAGCGATCGTTGTTATCCACGTGCTCAGCACGGATGTCGTCACTCCCAAACAAACCTTCTTTGCATTTAAGAAACAATTTACAAACCTTAGTGATGATTAACATCAAAAAGGAAACAGTTAATTATTCTTATTTTCCGTCATATGTAAGGTGGAATTTATATACGTATAAGCGGCTACTTCCATAATGCCGCGGCGGCCATTTTGAGGCCGCGCAGCATATATTAAATAATCCTATTATAACAGCTAATTCTTTTAGGCCGAATAGGTTGCACACGCTGTACTTGTACACCGAATCAGTTGTGGTTTATGCAATTGACAACGAACTTATGCCTAACCATTTATAATTTTCACTAATACTGTGTTTATTGTAATATTAGACGTAAAGACTTATTGTTACTCGCATTTGATTAATATAACCTTCTATTGTCGCACCTCCGTTTTTATACTTCACCGTCATAAGTCCTCGATGTGGTTGCATTTCTGCCGATATATGTATTATGCGAATTTTAAAACTTTCAGCCAGCTTTCAGTACATCAATATTTCACACGTATACCTTTTCACACAGTGGCAGACACGCACTCAAGTCGTTTTATGGCCGAGTGCACAGATTTCCCCAAAAATGAGTTTTTATTGGTCACAAAAAATGACGTCAGAATTTACTGAGGTTTTCATTGGCTATAGTTTGTCCAGGTTTGTTGCAGGTATAATCCAGTAATTTACACAGAACTTCCTATTATACATGGTGCCCATTTCTTAATTATTCAAACAGGGCATTTATTATCGTCATTTCAGGTGCTATGTGTTGTACCTTGCGCGAAACATTTCAACACGATAAGATATCAATCTTATTTTCTATGATATCCTGACAGTTTTTAAAATAATTTTTGATTTGAAATGTTATATCAAACACCCTTGACAAAGGTTTTGTAAACTATTTCACCTGGGCCGATGTTCAGTCGTTCGGTAAAACTGTGTAATCAAAAGGGGCAGGCAAGGGTAGTCATTCTCCTCATCTGAAGGGGTTATGGGCGAGACGTTCGCAATAAAATATTGCCAGAGGAACGAATGTTGATTTTGCTAAATACACAATAGTCGAAATCATGTAAATGTAGCTCACGTTTATCAACACCTATACTTCCTCTTTCCGGTAAAGCCATTGGCTTTCTCTCTTATAAGTATGAATATGGGTTTATCAAATGGTATACATACCCATGATCCTTTACTGAACGGTTTGCATAGCAGGTGTTGCTATGATGGATTTCAGTTGAATTTATTGGGTGATTCAAGTGTCTGCAGTCGTCCGAGAGAAAGGCTTGGAGTTCAGCTTTCTGAGGGCTTGGTATAAGGTCATTTCATATGAAATAGCTCAAAATTCGTGATTAACTGTTCCTTGTCTCCTCTCAGCAGTGACCGAGTCGTGCGCACGAGAGAATGATGCAAGTGACAGTCTGATCTGTAGCTTCCAGTGTATCTTGCAAGATGAGATTTTGTCTTGCTCTTGGGCTTTCACCAAGAGTACAGGGTCCATCAGGTTATGTGAACTGGAAAACGACCAATGATATCCTCCCGTAATCCTATCCTCCTGAAACACCATAGGATGATCATTGGACCGACAGGGAGTATGGAAATGGACTCCGAGGATAGCCACAACTAATGCATAATCAGTACCACAGAATTCGACACTCCGATACACCCTGCAGTTCTGGAGGATACTCCAAAGCGATACAGACAAAAAAAAGAATATGTTATGTATATACAT
The DNA here is from genome assembly GCF_042767895.1 of Penaeus vannamei. NCBI lineage: Eukaryota > Metazoa > Arthropoda > Malacostraca > Decapoda > Penaeidae > Penaeus > Penaeus vannamei. The sequence continues at coordinate 23,736,284 of NC_091571.1, read as the reverse complement.
ATATATGTATATAAATGCATATATACATACATATATATATATACATATACCTATATATACACACACACACACACACACACACACACACACACACACACACACACACACACATATATATATATATATATATATATATATATATATATATATACATATATATATGTATACACACACACACACACACACACACACACACACACACACACACACACACACATATATATATATATATATATATATATATATATATACAAATACATATATTTGCATATATTTGTGTTTGTGCATATATATCTATGTATATATATGTATGTGTGTTTGTGTGTGTATCTGTATGTGTATGTGTGTAAATACATACGTACACACACAAATATATATACCAATTTTGCTTAAAATACATCAAATTTTATCCCTGCTGTTGCCATCTGGCGGCTTAATCGACAAACGTCAGGGTAACAAGGACATGTGAACGACGGAAACTGAAGTCATATATGCATATGAATATGCATATAAATTTTTGATACCTTATTTAGAAATAATATGTACAAACAACTACATTGCCATTGCTGTTAATGAATTACCCATACACACATATGAATAAATGAACAAATGAACGTATACACACACACACACACACACACACACACACACACACACACACACACACACATATATATATATATATATATATATATATATATATATATATATATTACGCTGAATTCGTGAAACTGTGTTTAGTGGACTAAAGTAAAAGAAAACGTTTAATGAGATTATGCTACGTTACTAAAGCATAAAAGAACAAAAAATATAATATCAGTTCAATGAAAATGGTCAAAAATATAAATTTCAAGACCTAAGAAACCGAAAGATAAAACGAGAAGGACAAATCAAGTAGATGGATTCGGCGTGCACAACATATAAACCACGAAGACAATGAAAAAAGAACATACGATTGTGTTCATTACAACTCTCCTTTGAACTCGATCCTCAAAGAGAACTTCAACATCCAGCCACGGATTTCGTCAATGAGGGGAGGATTTGTTTGTTCTGCTGGACATCAACACTCCGCCGTGCTGTCTGGATGTAGGCCTAGATGGTAAGTGGTTTCAGGATGAATCTAGGATTTGGTCAAAATGAGGAATCGATTCTTTGGCTCGAACATAGGAGATAGGTGGAGTAAAAAGTCGAGATACCAATCTTTCATGCGGGAAGACAAGCTGTCCTACATTTGGCTCTCTTGCACACACACACATAAATTATAGGTGTGTATATATCTACTCATTCTCTATGCTGGCACATATGAGCTGTTGCTAAAAAAAGGATGTGCGTTTCCTAACCGGCGACGCACCTGCAAAGGGTCGTCACAAGAAGATAAAATGTAGCAGTGAGCCCCAGTGAGCGGCAGTTGCGTCTCGCCTCCCGCAGCGATCACTGCAATACCCGGTCGCTCCCTGGCCGAGCAGACGCGGCGAGGGCCAAGTCGGCTTCCCGAGATTGTCATGCGCGCGCAGAGCTCGCTTCGTGAAAATTGTAAATTTCACAGCATGGAGCGAGACCGGCCACGTTTTGAGGTAAAAGCATCAATTATTCAGCTTCTTACAATATTCACATGGTATAGAACGTTATATAATTCCTATTTCTAGAAGTCAAATTATGTCAGTTTTGGCAAGGAAGGGCATGTACATAGATATTATATATATGTATGTGTATGTATATATATATATATATATATATATATATATATATATATATATATATATATATGTGTGTGTGTGTGTGTGTGTGTGTGTGTGTGTGTATGTGTGTGTGTGTGTGTGTGCATGTGTGTGTGTGTGTTTGTGCATGTTTGAATGTATCTATGAGTGTATATCTATCTATCTATCTATCTATCTATAATATATATATACATATATATATATATATATATATATATATATATATATACATATACACACATATACACACATATATATGTGTAAATGTATATATACATATATACATTTATACATTTAGATGTATGCATCTATCTGTATCTATCTATCTATCTATCTATCTATCTATATCTATATATATATATATATATATATATATATACATGAACATTTATAAGTATATGTGTATATATATATGTTTAAATGTATATATATACATATATATACATATTTATATGTATATATGTATACATAGGTATGAGTATATAACCCCTCTGTTCGGGGATCGATCCCGCGCCGCCAGATCGTAAGGCGGCCGCTCTATCCTTTACTCCACCACTCACTAAAAGGATTGTGCAACCAGGCGCCATCTGGCACCATGGATTTTACCTAACTACTCATACCTGAGTAAGTATAGCGAGATTTTTGGAAAGCAGATCAAAACCCAAATCAGATAACCTGAGGTATATTAATGAAAGATGGAAACAATGCACTACCGCATTTTTATCATGAATATATAACCTCTCTGTGTGTATAATGTAATATACATATACTCAGATATGAGTAGTTAGGTAAAATCCATGGTGCCAGATGGCGCCTGGTTGCACAATCCTTTTAGTGAGTAGTGGAGTAAGGGATAGAGCGGCTGCCTTACGATCTGGAGGCGCGGGATCGATCCCTGAACAGAGAGGTTGTATATTCATGATAAAAATGCGGTAGTGCATTGTTTCCATCTTTCATTAATATACCTCAGGTTATCTGATTTGGGGTTTGATCTGCTTTCTATAAGACCCAAATGCTCACGGGGATTGTGTGTAAAATCTCGCTATACTTACTCAGGTATGAGTAGTTAGGTAAAATCCATGGTGCCAGATGGCGCCTGGTTGCACAATCCTTTTAGTGAGTAGTGGAGTAATGGATAGAGCAGCCGCCTTACGATCTGGCGGCGCGGGATCGATCCCCGAACAGAGAGGTTATATATTCATGATAAAAATGCGGTAGTGCATTGTTTCCATACATAGGTATGCATATATGTTTATATGCATATATTTATATACATTTGTATATATATGCATGTATATATGTATAAATGTATATATATACGCATATTTATATAAATATATATATATACATATTTATATAAATATATATACAGACATTTTTATCTATCTTTATATATATATTATACATATATATGTATGTATGTATATATATGTATATATACCTACATATATATATATATATATATGTATATATATGTATATATATAATATACATATACATATATACATACATATTTGGGTGTATGTTTTATTTGTACATACACACACATACATATAATATAATGTAGTATATATATATATATATATATATATATATATATATATTATATGAATTATATATATGTATATATATATATGATTATATATGTATATATATATATATATATATATATATATATATATATTATATGAATTATATATATGTCTATATATATACATATATAATTATATATATATATATATATATATATATATATATATATATATACATATATATATATATATATATATATATATATATATATATATATATATATATATATTTATATATACATATAAATGTGTGTGTGTATGCATTTATGGGTGCCTTCTTATGAATATATATATATATATATATATATATATATATATATATATATATATATATATATATATATATATATATAATACCCTATTAGAATTCCTCTGTTCATATTGCGTGTGATGCATTGTTAGAATTAGACCTGCCCTCCCTTAGGATGCTATCAATAAGCACTTTAGAAAGAGTATTTCAATGATCAAACATAAATGGCCATTTTCGAGAGAAGCCTATTTTGCTGAGGAAGAGATGAGTATTTTGGGTTTTGCATCTTAGAATACAGCTGACATTAGCATATGTACTGCGTCAGGTTATTAGCCGAACATGAATTTGTCCATGGAAAGTTATTGTATCTACCGTCTTCACAGGTGACCAGCAAGGAACGAGCTGAAAGAGAATATGAATGACCTAATATGATGGAAACAGAAAGCTGAGATATGCAGAGCCAAGGAGCTTCAGAGGAAAAAAGGTATGAGGAATCACAGTTAAGTACGAGTTCTTGATTAGCCTTTGAATTAACCGGGTTTCGTTTTCCTTGCTATGATTCTTAACATAACAATATATATATATAATAAAATAAATGGATTATACTGAGTCAACGCTCCTTATCCCAATTAGATACTTAAATAGCTATTCACTGCTGGGATGTCTTGTCTTATATTGGATTTTCTTAGCAAATCGTAATGTCTTCTCTTATTTTTATTGTAGTGTGAATATAAATGCGACAGTGTTAATCAATATTAATCTTAATATCAACAGAAAGTTTATAGTGGCATAGGAGTGACCTTTTCTGTGTGTGCCTCGCTTTCTTTCCTATTTTTTCTCTCTTTTCGGTTGTGTGAAATGCTTTCTTCGATATTCTACAAGCGAATGCCACAACTTTTGTCTACCTCGAAGCGAAAAGCGCGTTTCGGAGAATCACCTTAACCGCCGTAATCTGTGCTTCTAGTTTAATTTCCGCGTTCGGTTTAGTAATCGTCATTTTCTGTCATTTGTGTCGAGCAAATTTTCATTTTTTGAAAGTTGTTTCGATTCGGTAAGTGTCGACTCCTATATTTATTTGTCACAATTTCATATACAGATTTATGATCTATCATTGGTTATCCTCATACATTACTTAATCTTCATCTTCAGAGTAATAAAAATATCTCTATATAAACATATGTATATACACACATTCATATATATAATATATATATATATATATATTATATATTATATATATATATATACATATATATATATATATATATATATATATATATATATATATATATATATATATATATATATATATATATTCACGGATCGACACATTTAAATTTCATTCTCCATGTGGTACAGTATACGTTATTCAACTTTTTGATGATTAACTGAGCTCGTTCCTTACCTTATAAGACAATAGTAATGTGCACAAGAGAAGAATGTTCAGCCATTATACTGCAGATTTCTTCAGAAGCTTAAAACTTTTCAGCAATTGATGTCGCTGCTACTCATAGTTGCTATAGCATGCATATATATATTTTTTATCCTGTTTAAAGCTAATGTATATATATTTTCATTACTACCTATTAGCTCCTACAACTGCCCCTCCTGCGGCACCTTCATGGAGTTACGAGGGTGAAGGAGGTAAATATCAGCTGATGGCATTACTGTATTTCGTGCAGGCAAAGGTACTTGTAACACAGGTAGCGCCACTCCGTCGTCATGGAAATTCTAGTTGGCAAGTGCTGAGCTTAACACCACCTCATCACCTTTATTCACTGCAAATATCAACAGTTTTTTCTATAAATTTTCAACATTGTTTTTGCTAAATAATTTAAAAAGATACTGACAATTAATATCACACAGACAGGGTCAAATGATGTTATCGCATTTAGCCAGTAAGTTTGCACTGTGAGATATCAAATATAGTTATGTACAGCTTACTAATTGTAAAATTTGCTCAATATTATCATTATAACCAGAAATATAATCATAAACCCCATCTTTGATTTATAATCACAGAGTTCATAACATTAACAGAACTGAGAATACTCTTGGGAAAGTGCTTTTGAGTTAAATAGGCTAAACGGAGGTTTCGCTACCTGTGTTATGTGTAACTTGTGCGGACAAAAATACGAATTGAATTGGAGAACTCAACATGGTTTGAACTCGAAATTTCCTTTGCTATAAATTTGTAATTAGAATCCTAACTGAGAAGACAGTTTGTCATCGATGTAAAATATTTTTTCCGCATCTTCGACAGGTCCCGAGAACTGGGCGACGCTGTTTCCCAATTACTGTGCTGGCAGCAGTCAGTCCCCGATCGCCTTGAATGGACTCGAAGCCACTATTAAGAGCTCTTCCGACGCTTGGGTGCTGGACAAATACGACACCGTCCCTGATGATCTCATGATTGAAAACAATGGACATTCAGGTTTTATTACCACTTTTATCCCATGTTAACAATAAGGCCGGTGCCAATTATGTCTCTGATTCATGAGATATTAAAGGCCAGTCTCTAACCAGTTCCTGAAATTAAAAATAACCAGACAAATGTCAAATAATCAATTTTGGCTACGATTGTTTTCCCTACAATTATATCTAGAGTTGATTAAATGTGGGTTAATAATTTCATGTGGAAGTGATAGCAATGTTGACAATCAACTTTCCATCTTGATAGATGTTAAGATAGACTTGACAATTTGTATAAAAGATCCAGAAATGTAGTTCTTTTGGCCTTAAAGTGAGCCATTGTTGCAGTTTCTGAAGGCCTGTTTTCCTTTCCTCTTCCAGCCAAGGTTGCATGGACCATCACAGACGTCGCGGAGCTCCCCTCAATCAGCGGCGGAGAGTTGGGAGGCCAATACACTTTCGCCCAGTTTCACTTCCACTGGGGCAGCGTCAGCACACAGGGATCCGAGCACACACTCAATGGGGTCGCGTAAGTTAAAGAAGGAAGTGAAAAATTCGGACTCTACCATGTATTGACATATACCACGTCTACATTACCTACGTGCTTCCTCTCCGTCCAGATACGCTGCCGAGCTTCATCTGGTGCACTTCAAGACTGAGTATGGGTCCCTCACCGAAGCGGTCGCGCACGATGACGGCCTTGCTGTGTTGGGCATTATGCTCCTGGGCGGTCTGGTCGACAATCCCAGTCTCACGCCAATCATCGAAGGGCTTGCCACTATTCCGAATTCAGGTGTGTACGTGGCAACAAACTTCAGGATGCAACATCCTGCAATATATATGTGACTGCTATATTAGCCTTGGAAATGAAGGAAGTCTAACATTGCAGCAACTATTATTTGGTAATATATCGCGCTGTGCAGAACTTCTCTTGCAGTCCAAATACTCATCTCTGGATTCTATACTCACCTTGCATTACGATTCAACTCACCTTTGGTTTGTAGGTGACGAAGAACACCTGGCAACGATGTTCCCCCTCCAAGACCTCCTGCCGCCGGACACCAACACCTTCTACAGGTACTCAGGTTCCTTGACAACTCCCACCTGCAATGAGGTCGTCACCTGGACTGTTTTCCGAGAGCCCATAAGCATTTCCGAGCATCAGGTCAGTGGGATAAAATCATAAAGATCTACAAATACTCTCAGAATGCTGATGAATATTAAAGGTATAGAGATATTATTTATCACTGATAATGATTTATAGTGCCGATTTTATGATAATGCTAATCATATGAAGTATGGCGATTATAACGATCACCAGTTCAGCATTATTATCATTATATCAAAAACCAACACCATGTCATGAAGTGTCTTTCTCTCTCGTCCAGCTTGAGGAATTCCGCAAGCTTCTCGGAGATCACGACCACCACATTGAAGACAACTACCGCCCTGTCCAGCCCATCAACGGCCGTACGGTGAGTTAGAAGAAAATAAGGGG
>NC_091571.1:23713814-23716314 GCF_042767895.1 Penaeus vannamei | reverse complement strand
ACACACAAAACAATATATGTATACACATATATTCTCTCTCTCTCTCTCTCTCTCACACACACACACATATATTCTCTTTAATACACACACACACACACACACGTACACACACACACACACACACACACACACACACACACACACACACACACACACACACACACACACATATATATATATATATATATATATATATATGTAAGTATACATATACATACATATATATGTATATATATATATATATGTATGTATATGTATATGTACATATATATATATATATATATATATATATATATATATATATATATATGTGTGTGTGTGTGTGTGTGTGTGTGTGTGTGTGTGTGTGTGTGTGTGTGTGTGTGTGTTTACCAAAAACACACACACACACGCTAACACACGCACACACACACCCACACACACACATAAATATATATATATATATATATATATATATATATATATATAAATATATATAAATATATATATATATATATATATATATATATATATATATATATATATATATATATATTATATATATATATATATATTTCCTCATCCTGACGAAAGCGACCCAGTTGGCCGTATAGCCTGAGTTGGCGATCACGGATTGTGCAGATAACAGGTCCTGTGCCAGTCTCACGATGCAACCGTTGGTTGGACACATGGTCCCGCCAACAGTACCCCATGATCTGGCGCAAGGACCTATTACAAAAGGCTTCAAGACGAGCCTCCAAGGCACAGGGCAATGTCCAGGTTTCGCTACCGTATAGCAAAACTGGTATTATCAGGGCCTTGAAAATCCGTAGCTTGGTCCTTCTGCACAGGTACCGACATCTCCAAATACTCTTGTTGAGAGAGTTCATGACCCCTGCTGCCAGGCCAATCCGTCTGCTGACTTCATGGTCAGACAGCCCAGAGTTATGAACTACACTGCCAAGGTATGTAAAGCTCTCTGTGACTTCTAACAAGCCCCCAAATTCCTGGACCTTGGTCTTGGTCCAGGAGACCACTAGACCCAAGGGCTTCGCTTCATTGCTAAATGCATCCAGAGCCGCCACTAGGATTTCCAAAGACTCAGATAGAATGGCAACGTCATCAGCAAAGTCAAGGTCTGTAACCTTGATATTGCCCAGTGTTGCTCCACAATGACTTTGAACAGTAGCTCTGCCCAGTATCCATTCCATGCAAGTGTTGAAAAGAGTTGGTGCAAGGACACAGCCTTGCCTCACTCTTGAACTAACAGGAAAGAAGCTCGACAGGCCCCCACCACACTTTACAGCACTTTCATTACCAGTATACAGGCTTGCTGTTAGTCCAATAATCCTTGTTGGAATTCCTCTCAGCCTCAGGATCTCCCAAAGTGACTCCCGATGCACCGTATCGAACGCCTTCTTGAGGTCGATGTAGGCTGCAAGCAGCCCATGCCCGAACTCACGGCGGCACTCTACAATGACTCGAAGCGCGAGGATACGGTCTATTGTGGACTTACCAGGAGTGAATCTGGATTGCTCCCATCTCTGGTGTCTCAGTAGATTGTCTCTGATACGTCTCAGAAGGATGTGGGCGAGAACCTTGCCTGGTACACTGAGCAGTGTGATGCCTCGGTGATTGCTGCAGTCCCAACGGTCCCCCTTCCCCTTCCAGAGAGGGATGACCACACCCCTCAACAGGTCAGGGGGAACGGAATGGCAGCCAGGACAGCATGTAACCCCCGTGCCATAGGTTCACCACCAGCCTTTAACAGTTCAGCTGGTATGCCGCAGATACCCGCTGCTTTACCACTCTTCAGCTTGGAAATCGCCGCCCTAACTTCAGTTAGGGAGGGAGGGTCCTCACTGATGGGTGGATCCGGCAGCGGGATCTCGACACTACCCGCATCCAAGTAAACTGTTGGTGGGTCAACCTAGTACAGCTGCTCAAAATACTTAGCCCAACGTTCCCGCACCGCAACAGGATCTGAAACGATCTGACCACTTACTGAGCGAACTGCTGTCACATGTGAAGAGGGCTTGGAGTTCAGCTTTCTCAGGGCTTGGTATGCAGGACGAAGGTCATTTACTAAGAAATGGCCTTCTACCTCCTCTGCAAGACTCCTAATAAACTGTTCCTTGTCCCTTCTTAACAGGGACCGAGTTCTGCGCACATGAGAACGGTGCAATTCCCGATCCCCTGTCAGACGAGCTGCACGACATGCATCTGTGGCTTCCAGTGTCTCCTGCGAGATGGAATTATGTACTGCTCTCGGGTGTACACCAATCGTATCTTGAGCTGCATCAAGCATTTCATGCTTAAAGGTATCCCACAGAAGAACAGGGTCCGTCAGACTGTCAAGCATTGCGAAACGATCACAGATTGCCTCAACAAACCCGCGGGCACACTCCCCCTCCCTCAGCCTGTCCAAATGAAACACCCTAGGGTGATCATTTGACTACTGGGGAGTTTTGAAGTGGACCCAGAGGGTAGCCACAACCAATCTATGGTCAGTACCACAGAA
>NC_091571.1:23706314-23708814 GCF_042767895.1 Penaeus vannamei | reverse complement strand
AGCGTATCAACAACTATCAGTACCACAGTCAAAGAGAAACGGTATTGCGCCCACTAGGACGTCACTCGCAGAATAGCCATTTCTCATTCGGAGTTGACGGAACATCTAGGGATCTCCCTTTCTCTCTCTCTCTCTCCCTCTCCTCCTTCTCCCTCGCCCTCTCTTCCTTCTCCTTCACCCTCGCCCTCTCCCTCTCTCTCTCTTGAACCCACAAGAAAGAAAAACGAAAGAAGTGGTGTCTTTTTTTGTAACACCGCGCTGGGGAGCCATGAACAAGCCAACGTCTTCTCATGCCTAATCTGCCGTTTGCTAAGCATCAGAGGTTAAAGGGAACATATAAATGCTAAAATTGAATCATACACTATCATAAACGGATGAATATTAGTGAACACTCACTGGGGGTAGGGTGAGAGTCTGATGATTACATGATTCCCTGCATTACATTCTTGTTCATTGCACTGTATAAAACAATATACAATAAGTGCATTATTAAGACAATAATGTAACAACATTCAACAACATAAAATGCACCCACATCTCTGTATAGAAAATGTTTTAGAAGTATGACTATAGAAAATGCGACACTGAACTTGTAAACTTGATATATTTAAAACATATACGACTATTCATAGAGAGTTGGATGCAGGGCTGAAGGTTTAAAGTCACTCTGCGAACTGTAGCTCTGCCTTTGGTGATGCTTAGCTAGAAGACCCTGCAGAATTGACATCGGATGAAATTTCCGTTCGGTCATCATGCTAGGATGGTTTTATAAAGTTTTATGTTTGATTTATTTGAACATGGGAAAAGATTTCGATATTGCTTTTAAATACTTTTCCTTTGCATCAAACCCTCTGTAGTCATTAAAGAAAAGTAAGAAAGAAAAAAGAAAAAAAATACTGCCTACGGAAAAACCGTAGGCTCTTTGTTTAGTCCGGTCATAAGACTCTTGATCTTAATACAGTGAAAGAGCAATATAACGACATGGCTTTATTTTGAATCCTTATATGTTTTCGTAGAATCACAAAATAGGAATCCACATATACATGGGGAATCTGGATCCATCATTTCTCGTCCGGGAACGTGCAATTTTAGGGGGTGAGGGGTGTGTTCCACGCTTTGTATACGCGATAACGATGAAAATTATGGATGACCCCTCTTTAAGAAAAAGGAGAGCATTTGGACTGTTAGAATATTTTTCAATTATGAATTGATTAGCGGAAACCTTGCAGTGCCGATCTTAGGTCTAAAAGACAGAGGAAGCCTCTAAATGAACAGTAAAATCAGCAATGAAATTGCACTTTTATAATGAGATTATATGTACATATGTATATGTATATTTACATAGATATGAAAATAAACAGAAAAAAATATATTCATGTATATATATACATTTATTTAAACACGTATACATTTACACACATATATACTTTATATATATATATATATATATATATATATATTATATATATATATATATATATATATATATATATATATATATATATATATAATGTATGTATGTATATATATATATATATTTATATATATATATATATATATATATATATATATATATATATATATATATATATAATATATATATATATATATATATATATATATATATATATATATATATATATATGTATGTATATATGTATATATATATAGAATATATATATACATACATACATACATACATACATACATATATATATATATGTATATCATATATATAAATATATATATATATATATACATATATATATATATATATATATATATATATATATATATATATATATATATAGATTTTTTACATTAATTGATGTAAATGATCGCAAGTTCTATTGTTGACTTTTATCATCTAAATACATCATACCTATCTACACATAACAAATAGCTTTACTTACTGAAAATAAAAACACTACTATTCCTTTCACTACACTGTAGGAGGCAAGCATTGCATAGGCGCATTTTTTTTTTTTTTTTTTTTTGAGACATCTATTGCAGACAAGTCAGCCTTTGTTCTTAAGTTTTGTAATTCCAATGGTTATGGCAGTCTGATATAATTCCCTTAGTCGGATTTCCTTCTTGTTGTAGATAATTGTATACTTATTTCAACAAATCAATCATCGTTACAGACCTACTTCTCTCCCTCACGGAATACTACATACTACACATGTATAGCCAGATAAAAATTGTCGCCTCCAGACTCGTGGTGTTATGGCAATGGATTTGTATCCGCCATGGACTGGTGTCAATCATCTCTTTAAGGAGCTTTTGGGTGTGGGTGTGAGTGCCCACAGGTATGACTGGTGTGCTGGAGATCGCTGGGGAGAGCCGGGGCGGCTCACCCGTCGGCTAAGGCCTGGGTAGGCCTAGTTGCTGCTTGCTGTGTCTTGCTCGGCTGGAGGATCGTAAGTTCTGAACTCGGCCCGGGTGCGGGAGCTTAAGTAGGGTCTGAGCTGTGCCAGCCATCCGGGAAAGAAGGGAGCCT
>NC_091571.1:23694924-23697424 GCF_042767895.1 Penaeus vannamei | reverse complement strand
ATATGTACATATATATATATATATATATATATATATATATATATATATATGTGTGTGTGTGTGTGTGTGTGTGTGTGTGTGTGTGTGTGTGTGTTTACCAAAAACACACACACACACGCTAACACACGCACACACACACACACACACACACACACGCACACATAAATATATATATATATATATATATAAATATATATAAATATATATATATATATATATATATATATATATATATATATATATATATATATATATATATATATATATTTCCTCATCCTGACGAAAGCGAGCCAGTTGGCCGTATAGCCTGAGTTGGCGATCACGGATTGTGCAGATAACAGGTCCTGTGCCAGTCTCACGATGCAACCGTTGGTTGGACACATGGTCCCGCCAACAGTACCCCATGATCTGGCGCAAGGACCTATTACAAAAGGCTTCAAAACGAGCCTCCAAGGCACAGGGCAATGTCCAGGTTTCGCTACCGTATAGCAAAACTGGTATTATCAGGGCCTTGAAAATCCGTAGCTTGGTCCTTCTGCACAGGTACCGACATCTCCAAATACTCTTGTTGAGAGAGTTCATGACCCCTGCTGCCAGGCCAATCCGTCTGCTGACTTCATGGTCAGACAGCCCAGAGTTATGAACTACACTGCCAAGGTATGTAAAGCTCTCTGTGACTTCTAACAAGCCCCCAAATTCCTGGACCTTGGTCTTGGTCCAGGAGACCACTAGACCCAAGGGCTTCGCTTCATTGCTAAATGCATCCAGAGCCGCCACTAGGATTTCCAAAGACTCAGATAGAATGGCAACGTCATCAGCAAAGTCAAGGTCTGTAACCTTGATATTGCCCAGTGTTGCTCCACAATGACTTTGAACAGTAGCTCTGCCCAGTATCCATTCCATGCAAGTGTTGAAAAGAGTTGGTGCAAGGACACAGCCTTGCCTCACTCTTGAACTAACAGGAAAGAAGCTCGACAGGCCCCCACCACACTTTACAGCACTTTCATTACCAGTATACAGGCTTGCTGTTAGTCCAATAATCCTTGTTGGAATTCCTCTCAGCCTCAGGATCTCCCAAAGTGACTCCCGATGCACCGTATCGAACGCCTTCTTGAGGTCGATGTAGGCTGCAAGCAGCCCACGCCCGAACTCACGGCGGCACTCTACAATGACTCGAAGCGCGAGGATACGGTCTATTGTGGACTTACCAGGAGTGAATCTGGATTGCTCCCATCTCTGGTGTCTCAGTAGATGGTCTCTGATACGTCTCAGAAGGATGTGGGCGAGAACCTTGCCTGGTACACTGAGCAGTGTGATGCCTCGGTGATTGCTGCAGTCCCAACGGTCCCCCTTCCCCTTCCAGAGAGGGATGACCACACCCCTCAACAGGTCAGGGGGAACGGAATGGCAGCCAGGACAGCATGTAACCCCCGTGCCATAGGTTCACCACCAGCCTTTAACAGTTCAGCTGGTATGCCGCAGATATCCGCTGCTTTACCACTCTTCAGCTTGGAAATCGCCCCCCTAACTTCAGTTAGGGAGGGAGGGTCCTCACTGATGGGTGGATCCGGCAGCGGGATCTCGACACTACCCGCATCCAAGTAAACTGTTGGTGGGTCAACCTAGTACAGCTGCTCAAAATACTTAGCCCAACGTTCCCGCACCGCAACAGGATCTGAAACGATCTGACCACTTACTGAGCGAACTGCTGTCACATGTGAAGAGGGCTTGGAGTTCAGCTTTCTCAGGGCTTGGTATGCAGGATGAAGGTCATTTACTAAGAAATGGCCTTCTACCTCCTCTGCAAGACTCCTAATAAACTGTTCCTTGTCCCTTCTTAACAGGGACCGAGTTCTGCGCACATGAGAACGGTGCAATTCCCGATCCCCTGTCAGACGAGCTGCACGACATGCATCTGTGGCTTCCAGTGTCTCCTGCGAGATGGAATTATGTACTGCTCTCGGGTGTACACCAATCGTATCTTGAGCTGCATCAAGCATTTCATGCTTAAAGGTATCCCACAGAAGAACAGGGTCCGTCAGACTGTCAAGCATTGCGAAACGATCACAGATTGCCTCAACAAACCCGCGGGCACACTCCCCCTCCCTCAGCCTGTCCAAATGAAACACCCTAGGGTGATCATTTGACTACTGGGGAGTTTTGAAGTGGACCCAGAGGGTAGCCACAACCAATCTATGGTCAGTACCACAGAACTCAGCACTCCTGTACACCCTGCAATTCTGAAGGATCCTCCAACGAGTGCTAACGAGTATGTGGTCGATCTCCTTAGCTGCATTACCCACATCACTGTACCATGTCCAGCGATGTGGGTCTGGGCGCTGGTACCAGGAGCCAGAAATCTTCAATTTCTGGGACCTAGCAGTCCCGGAAAAGAAGGCTATTCTCGCTACCGGCATCAGCTCCTGAACCATGGGGACCGACAAATCTCACAGCCAGCTCGATCACAGCTAGATACCGCATTGAAGTCACCCAGAACAAT
>NC_091571.1:23687424-23689924 GCF_042767895.1 Penaeus vannamei | reverse complement strand
ATGAACAAGCCAACGTCTTCTCATGCCTAATCTGCCGTTTGCTAAGCATCAGAGGTTAAAGGGAACATATAAATGCTAAAATTGAATCATACACTATCATAAACGGATGAATATTAGTGAACACTCACTGGGGGTAGGGTGAGAGTCTGATGATTACATGATTCCCTGCATTACATTCTTGTTCATTGCACTGTATAAAACAATATACAATAAGTGCATTATTAAGACAATAATGTAACAACATTCAACAACATAAAATGCACCCACATCTCTGTATAGAAAATGTTTTAGAAGTATGACTATAGAAAATGCGACACTGAACTTGTAAACTTGATATATTTAAAACATATACGACTATTCATAGAGAGTTGGATGCAGGGCTGAAGGTTTAAAGTCACTCTGCGAACTGTAGCTCTGCCTTTGGTGATGCTTAGCTAGAAGACCCTGCAGAATTGACATCGGATGAAATTTCCGTTCGGTCATCATGCTAGGATGGTTTTATAAAGTTTTATGTTTGATTTATTTGAACATGGGAAAAGATTTCGATATTGCTTTTAAATACTTTTCCTTTGCATCAAACCCTCTGTAGTCATTAAAGAAAAGTAAGAAAGAAAAAAGAAAAAAAATACTGCCTACGGAAAAACCGTAGGCTCTTTGTTTAGTCCGGTCATAAGACTCTTGATCTTAATACAGTGAAAGAGCAATATAACGACATGGCTTTATTTTGAATCCTTATATGTTTTCGTAGAATCACAAAATGGGAATCCACATATACATGGGGAATCTGGATCCATCATTTCTCGTCCGGGAACGTGCAATTTTAGGGGGTGAGGGGTGTGTTCCACGCTTTGTATACGCGATAACGATGAAAATTATGGATGACCCCTCTTTAAGAAAAAGGAGAGCATTTGGACTGTTAGAATATTTTTCAATTATGAATTGATTAGCGGAAACCTTGCACTGCCGATCTTAGGTCTAAAAGACAGAGGAAGCCTCTAAATGAACAGTAAAATCAGCAATGAAATTGCACTTTTATAATGAGATTATATGTACATATGTATATGTATATTTACATAGATATGAAAATAAACAGAAAAAAATATATTCATGTATATATATACATTTATTTAAACACGTATACATTTACACACATATATACTTTATATATATATATATATATATATATATATATATATATATATATATATATTATATATATATATATAATGTATGTATGTATATATATATATATATATATATATATATATATATATTTATATATATATATATATATATATATATATATATATATATATATATATATATATATATATATATATATATAATGTATGTATGTATATATATATATATATATATATATATATATATATATATATATATATATATATATATAATATATATATACATACATACATACATACATACATATATATATATATAAATATATATATATATATATATATATATATATATATATATATATATATATATATATATATATATACATATACATATATACATTCTTTACATTAAATGATGTAAATGATCGCAAGTTCTATAATATATATATACATACATACATATATATATATATATATATATATATATATATATATATATATATATATAATGTATGTATGTATATATATATATATATATATATATATATATATATATATATAATATATATATACATACATACATACATACATACATATATATATATAAATATATATATATATATATATATATATATATATATATATATATATACATATACATATATACATTCTTTACATTAAATGATGTAAATGATCGCAAGTTCTATTGTTGACTTTTATCATCTAAATACATCATAGCTATCTACACATAACAAATAGCTTTACTTGCTGAAAATAAAAACACTACTATTCCTTTCACTACACTGTAGGAGGCAAGCATTGCATAGGCGCATTTTTTTTTTTTTTTTTTTGAGACATCTATTGCAGACAAGTCAGCCTTTGTTCTTAAGTTTTGTAATTCCAATGGTTATGGCAGTCTGATATAATTCCCTTAGTCGGATTTCCTTCTTGTTGTAGATAATTGTATACTTATTTCAACAAATCAATCATCGTTACAGACCTACTTCTCTCCCTCACGGAATACTACATACTACACATGTATAGCCAGATAAAAATTGTCGCCTCCAGACTCGTGGTGTTATGGCAATGGATTTGTATCCGCCATGGACTGGTGTCAATCATCTCTTTAAGGAGCTTTTGGGTGTGGGTGTGAGTGCCCACAGGTATGACTGGTGTGCTGGAGATCGCTGGGGAGAGCCGGGGCGGCTCACCCGTCGGCTAAGGCCTGGGTAGGCCTAGTTGCTGCTTGCTGTGTCTTGCTCGGCTGGAGGATCGTAAGTTCTGAACTCGGCCCGGGTGCGGGAGCTTAAGTAGGGTCTGAGCTGTGCCAGCCATCCGGGAAAGAAGGGAGCCTGCGG
>NC_091571.1:23671786-23679286 GCF_042767895.1 Penaeus vannamei | reverse complement strand
AGCTAGGCATGGAATATTGATCTTTTCTCATTGTGAGATTTAGAATTGAGAATTCGATCATTTCGTTTGCCCACGGCAGGGGTTCTTTGTAATCAGGGTGAGGGGAGTCCATACCCTTGGCAAGCAATGAATCTTTTAGCTGAAAGCGTATCAAAACTCTGGCTGTATGTGTGAGCCAGGAATTGTCCGCAAACAACTGGTAATCTTGTAGGCGTCTGAGAACTCTTTGTCTTAGATAGGAGTTTGTGGGTGCCTGCAGGACCTTGGAAAGGAACTGTGCTGCCATTAGATCAATTCTGGTGTCCATGGACGGTAAATCAGCTTCCATGAGGAGGTTGATGACCTTTGTCCACTTAGGTGCACCTAGAATTATCCTGGCTGCTTCGTTTTATATTGTTTCCAGTTTTTCTTTTAATGTTGTGCTGGAAGCAATGAGGGCGACAGATGCATAGTCAATAATAGGACGGACAGCATGTACATAGAATGATCATTACACTTTGTGTCCTGCTCCTATGTGTCTCCATGTCATGACTTTCATGACTGACAGTCTTTCTTTGGTTCTGTCAAGCAGGTATTGGATCTCCTTTTTTAAAGTGAGTGTGTGTCCTATCCATACACCAAGGTATAGATAGTCCTTCACCCATTCCAGATCCATACCCTGTATAGTGAGTTTTTTGTTTCTGACATTGGTTCTCAGTGCCATTGCTTTGGATTTTGCTGCTGATATTTTTAGACCCGTCCTACAACACTCTTCAGACACCAGGTTCAGACAACGCTGAACTCTAGTAAGGCAGTGATTGCCAAAGGCTATGATAGCCAAGTCATCTGCATAAGAAATGATCTTGCATCCCTCTGGCAGGTGAATGTCGAGTATGTTGGACATGAGGGTATTAAACAGGGCTGGACTAAGAACCCCTCCCTGAGGAGTTCCATTTTCAAGTGGCATGTGCTGTGAGAGGTGGCCTTGAAATCTGACATTTGCTGATCTATTTTTAAAATAGTCAGCTATCCAGGCCAAGAGTCTGCCTTTGACGCCTTTGTGATTTGGGTCTCTTGAATGGCAAGCGGACTTGCCAGCTCAAAAGCCTTCTCCAGGTCAAGGAAGACAACCATGGCGGGTGAGGTGCAGATTGTGCTTAAGAGTGTGGAAATGCTATGAGCAGTGCTCTTACCCCTTGTGAACCCGTGCAGGTGTTCATGGGGGGGGGGGACCCGTTTTCCATCGGAGCCTGTTGAGTACCATCTTCTCAGCTGTTTTACCCAGGCAGCTGAGAAGGGAGATGGGACGGTACTTGCCAGGCTCCTTTGGTTTTGGGATGGGAACTATAATGGCTTGTTTCCAGCTCTGGGGCACCGTGGCTGTTTGCCAGGATTTGTTGATAACCTGCAAGAATGCAAGTTCTCCTGCAAGGCCTAGATGCGAAATGATGGGGTGAGAGATCCCATCAGATCCCGGTGCTGACCCAGAACAGGATTTGTATGATTTTCTTAGTTCCCTAAGAGAGAACAAGGCATCCGTTTCATCAGCTTCTTGTGCCTTGTCTCTTATGAGATCAAGTCTTTCTGGATTTAAGTTTTGTTGTTTTTCTCTCATCATTGGAGGCAGATTGTTAGTGCTGGTTCTGGCAGAGAACTCAAGCACCAATCTGTTAGCCTCTGATTGTGGGTCATGATGAGTGCATTTCGGGGCTTGGCGGCTTGTCGCTTGCCTGACCCGTTTCCACAATTCTGTAAGGCTGGTCTGGTGCCCAAAAGTTTGGCACCATTCCAGCCATTTTTCCTGCCTTACTATGTTGGCAGTTTCCTTGGCATCCACGACAGCGTCCCTCAACAGGGCCAGATTGTCGGGAGATCTTTGCCGTCGGAAGTTTTCTCTACACATATTAGCCCTGTGGTTGACCTCTTTGATCTCGTCATTATAGTACCAGGCGTCTTTGTGAGTTCTGGACCATGGGCGAGTTTTGGGAATGTTTTGTGAGGCTGCCTGGTTTATGGCCTGGATTAGCCTTGCCTCTAGCACATCCATGTTTTCATTATTGTTATTGGGTTCATTGTCTTTCAGACATCGAGCCAAGCCTTCCTGGAAGGCAAACCAGTTGGCCTTGTCTGTTTCCCATTTAGGAATGTGATGTGGTCTTTGGGCTGGACCTGCATCCATTAGTGTGGTGACTATGCCGTAGTGATCACTAGTAACTGTATCATTGACACACCACCGAATTCTCTCCACCATTGTTGCAGTGGCAAAGGTGAGGTCTAGGACCCCTCCCTTCACATGCGTTGGTTCTTTGGTGTTGAGAAGAGCGATCTCAAGCACTTCTGCTATGTGAATGCCTGCCGCGTTCAGCCTTTTGCGGGGATTCAGCATGGCTATGGGTGCATTGAAGTCTCCCCCTATGATCACTCGGTCTTGTGCTGCAGTAGCACAGACCTGGTTCAGATCTAAGCTCTCACACAGTGGTTTGCTATAAATATTATATATTTTTATAGGGCCCCAGGTAGCTGAATCTCAACAGCAAGAGATTCAACACCATCTCCACAGTGCGACGGGTTGGCTATTAAGGAGCACGGGATAGCTTCTTTTACCAGGGTCATCAGGTGTCTAGCACCATCTAGGTTTGGAGTGGTGAAGGCATGATATGCTGAGAAGCACATGGATCCCATAGTTAGTGTCTCCTGGAGCATGACGACGTCAATGCTCCTTCCTCGCACAACCGACTAGAGAAAGGAGTTCTTATAGCTACAGATATTCCACTGCAGAATGCTTAGATTGTGTGCCATGATGGTTACTCAGAGTGACTTGCTTCAGCTTCAGATGCCCCAGTGCTGGTGGCGTCACATAAATACAGATCCTCGTTGATTGAGGATTGTACAACTTCCTCTAAGTCAGACACTCCGGTTAAGGCCTTACCGAGGGGTGTAGGGCCTAGGTTGGAAGTGCCACCTCGGGTCAGAGGACGAGACTTTGGCTGTACAGACTCGGCCTGCTGCACAGTTTCAGCCTGTCCTGACAGACTTGCTGGGGTTTCATGTAATGTTTCTCTTGAAGCTAGCCTGCCATCCAAGGATTTAGGGAGGGGAGCGCTGCTCGTTATCGGTTTGGAGGCTTCTAGCTTCCTTCCCTTCAGAGCTGCCACAGTTTGGGTCATAGCCGTCATGGCGACCTGCACTGCTTTCTCCGCCTCCTCACTGGTCCTCCACAAGGCTGTTGCTACTGCAGAAACTACAGCACTCAACAGGAGAGTCATATCTTTCTCGTCAAAGAAAAGATTATCATCTACTGGGGGGACCATTGCTGTGGACTTTGAACCTTTTTCCCTTTAGTTCTTTTTTGTAGTTTTGCCACTAGCAAGCTTGGGGAATTCCTCTCTGTTAGAGGTATCCAATATTCGCTGTGGGGGCGACTCCTTCCTCTTAGGAGGTCGGGGAGTCTTTTCTTTTTGATTTTGTTTTTTATTTTGGCCCCAAACGTAGGTGCCTGGGGGCGCAGGGACAAAGTCAGGACGCTTTTTGGCTAGCTCCTGCTTTTTAATCACTGCCTGTTTCCTGACAGAGCAAGCCAGGCTCCAGGCATGATGCTTTTTGGCACAGTTTGGACACTTGGCTGTTGTGTCCTTCTGGCCATCTTTGTGTGCCTTTATACACACTTCGGTTTCGTGTGCCTCGCTGCTTACACCACATTTGGCTTTGGCCTTGCAGTTGGCCTGGTGATGCCCAAATTTCTGGCACGTGAAACACCTCAAGGGCTCTGGCACATATTTCCTGAGCTTGTATGAGCCCCAGTTACCCAGATCAAGGGTGGTGATTGGGGCTCCCTTGAGGATAACCAGGACTTGCCTGGTTGGAGACTTCCCTTTGGTCATGCGGGAAGCCTCCACCACTTGTGGGAGAGACGTGATCACCTCCACGTCGAACCCTAGTGGGAAGCCAAGTAGCACCATCTTGGACTTTTTCTCTTGGGAGGTCAGTGGTGAGATACACACCTTTCTCCCATCTTTTAGCACCTTGATTTCCTGCAGGAAGTTCATGGTGGCTTTGTCTTTGGGGGCAATGATCATGCCCTCATCTCTGGAGATCCGGATTGATAGTCTTACATTTCTTTCCTTCTCCAATGCCCTTACCAGCTGGTATGCATTGTCGAAGTCTTCAGGTTTTTTTGGTACCTTAAACCGCGTTAGTCGACTTGGGGTGTGCTCTGCCTCTTCTTCAGAGTCAGTTTCCACCCTTCGTCGTTTCACGCCTCCCCTTTGCAGGGGTTTAAGGCCTTTGGAAGTGGGGGCAGCTGTTTTGCCTGGTACAGCTGGAGCCTCTTCTTGACTGAGGGAGTTCTGAGGGGAGTTCAGGTTTCCCTCAGTCTGGTGTGTATGGACAGACTTTGTGGTTGGTGTTTCTGTCTTGTCCTTGCTCGGTTCAGCAGGCCGGACACGTTCGGCCTGCTTTTGGGTTTTCTTTCGCCCCCCTGCAGCCTGGAAAGGCTCCAGGGTGACTGCCATGGTCTGATTCATATTGTGGTCACTTAGAGAGTTGGAAACAGATTGGTCCCCTTTCGGGGATTATCTTTATACCTCCTCTCAGGGTGAGGTCTTAAGAAGGGCCTCAAAAAAAGCTCTGATCCCTACACTTGACCCTTCAGCACCACAGGACAGGAGATCCCCCTGGGTGGGCTGAACTCGGAGTTTTGGTGTGGTAAACGCTCTGCGCCCCAATCCTGCTACAAGGGAGGTGTGATCACGTCACCGCAGCCCAGGCGAATGTTGGAAATCGGCGTTTCCCGCAGGCCCAGGCTGCACCAGGAAGTCAGAAGGAGAAGGCAATGGTTAGGCACCGAAAAGTCGCCCTTGGTGCGTGGCCACAACCTATGTCCAGGACCAGAGGGTCCAGACCTGGTTTGTAACCTCGCTTTCCAAGGGAGCGGTAGTGGGGCACTTACTACAAGAGAAGGCCTGGCCAATTGTCGCGGCGAACCACGAGAAATTGGCGGAGCTCTCTGTGTAGTTTGTTGTCAAAGAGTATCAAAATCAAGCTCAAGTCTGGTGGCTTTTGCTCTGGAGGATCACGCCAAGTGGGTGACAATAATGCCTCGCCAATTGGGTGATCTGTCTCTGCACACCACTGGGGAGAGGGCCTGTGAAGTGTGTACACCACAGGGGAGAGGGCCTGTGAAGTGTGTACACCACAGGGGAGAGGGCCTGTGAAGTGTGTACACCACAGGGGAGAGGCTACAGTGTAACAGTCGGAAATGTCTGGCAGCGACATTACTGAGGTGGGTCACGGGAGAACGAAAAAAAGTCTAAAGCATTTTGGATTAGCGCCATGTCTGTGTAAATATTTATCTATTTAAGGGAATTTCTATTTTTTTTTTCTAAATTTGCACAAAGTGGAATGGAACGCTCAATGTAAGTTATGTTACTCTCGCGAGAAAATTATATTATACTGATATTAGAGTATCAGCGTCAAAGACTTTCGTAAACTGTTGAAGGAGAAATATCATAGACCGTTCTGGCCGCATAGACCTCGCTGCATTCGCTCGCTCAAATCCTTCATTCTTACAGCGGGCGTGGGCGATCGAGTGGGCGGCCTGCGAGGGTGGGGTTCCAGGACGCAATCCGAGAGATCAATCGCCTCACTCAGCTGAAGCAAAAGGCTGCATCGCTTTGAGGATTCTGGGAAAACTCGCGCCAGGCCTCGCAGCGGCCAGGAGGACACGGGAGAGGAACGCCACTGGAAGATGCAGCGTTCGATTGGTTTACAGCTATAGCCTTGACCTGCGTGCAGACACACACGGACGCTCGCGCTCACACACATATGTATATATATGTATATATATGTAAATACATATGCATATATATATATATATATATATATATATATATATATATATATATATATAAACACACCCATATATACATATGTATAGAAGAATATATATATATATATATGTATAAATATACATATATATATATATATATATACATACATATATATATATATATATATATATATATATATATATATATATATATATATATATATATATATATATGTGTGTGTGTGTGTGTGTGTGTGTGAAAAGAAGAATATATATATATATATATACATATATATACATATATATACATATATATACATATATGTATATATATATATATATACATATATATATATATATATATATATATATATACATATATATACATATATATATACATATATATATATGTATATGTATAATTATACATGTATATATATATATCTATATCTATCTATCTATCTATCTATCTATCTATCTATCTATATATATATATATATATATATATACATAAACATATATATACATATATATATATATATATATATATATATATATATATATATATATATATATATAAACACACCTATATATACAAATGTATGGAAGAATATATATATATATATATATATATATATATAAATATATATATATATACATAAACATATATATACATATATATATATATATATATATATATATATATATATATATATATATATATATATATATATAAACACACCTATATATACAAATGTATGGAAGAATATATATATATATATATATATATATATATATATATATATATATATATATATATATATATGTGTGTGTGTGTATTATATATATATATATATATATATATATATATTTATATATATATATGTATTATATATATATATATATATATATATATATACATATATATATACATATATATATATATATATATATATATATATATATATATATATAATTATGTAATTATATACATATCACACACACACACACTTATATGTATGTATGCATATATATATATATATATATATATATATATATATATATATATATATATATATATATATATGGTAATTTTCTATATTACCTTCGCCACACCGATATCGACGATTTTGGTATCGTTGGATTCCTCTCACTGTCCACATTCCAAATATGTTGGTTTTATTGCGCGGCAAACTTGGGCACTATATCGGGGGCGACGACTTCGGAGCGGCGGACGTAATATAGTAATTTTGACGATTTTGGTATCGTTGGATTCCTCTCACTCTGTACAATCCAAATATGTAGGTTTTATTGCGCGAAAACTCCTTGTTAGCGGCAAACTTGGGCACTATATCGGGGGCGACGAGGTAAATACGTCCGCCGCTCCGCGATCGACGAGAATTGTGTAATGCTCTATCCTGCCGGGAATACGTGGTGGAGGTTTTGTTTCCTCGGCGGGGGTTAGGGGGCGGCAGCTCTCTCCAGGGGGGGTCGCATATGGAAAGTCATATGAATAACCATGGTTATTTTCACTGTGGGTTATATTATTAGTGTTATTTAACCTCGATTTTCTCTAGAACCTTCCATGCCCTCCATTGCAATCGGGGCCAAGTTTGCCGCTAACGGGGGGGCTTCCGCGCAACAAAACCTACATATTTGGAATGTGGACAGTGAGAGGAATCCAACGATACCAA
>NC_091571.1:23656786-23659286 GCF_042767895.1 Penaeus vannamei | reverse complement strand
GGACTGCTTATCTTCAGATGCCATGGAAGACTGGGCATGTCTTACTATTGAAGGTCGTACATTCCTAGCTACATACGCTGATGCTCATTCAATGCAGATAGGGATTGTTGATGTGGAACTGTAGCGTGTTGAACTTTACTCTTTACCGTGCCTTACTTGCACAGAGGACAAATGTGTGAAGGGCTTGTGGAAAGGAGGGAAAAATTGTGTAAAAATGTTGTGATGTGTGTAGTGTAGAATGTATGATTAAGCAAGACAGGGAAAACGTAACCAGAGCGGGGAGGACGAGCACGGGATTTTCACCACGTGTGAAGGATTTCGAATAAAGCTATCTTATAGTTAATGAACCAGCAAGCACTTCATAATCATCAGGTAAGTTAATGAACCAGCAAGCACTTCATAATCATCGGGTAAGTTAATGAGCCAGCAAGCACTTCATAATCATCAGGTAAGTTAATGAACAAGCAAGCACTTATATCAGGTACATAAGCCTTAAAAAGTTGATAAGAGTAAAAAATCACTAATTATAGAAAACAATGCAAAACCTGATACAAAAATTTAAAAGGGACAGGAGCTAGTCCCCTTAAAAAGAACTTGGGAAAGAAAGTAAAAAAATGAAAATACTAAAAGTATTTAAAAAAAAGATTAAATCCGTTCACTCACGAGTTCAAAATGAAATCACTAAAAAGAAAGGAGCGATGAAAGAGAGCGCCAGCCTTTCGGTTCTTTGCCCGAATGTATAATCGTCTAAAGTAACACTTTGCCACTAAAACACTTTGCACGACCACTTTACCTTCGTGCTGCAGTATATCAATCAAAAAGAGGTAATCCACGATAAAACAAAATAAAAAGGGAGGACAGACTAGTATGGCGTGTCCCCGCCTCCACCTGCAGCAACTACCGTGAATAGGTGAGAACCACCTAATTACACCTGTGCTCCCAGGGAACACAGGTAGCAGGGCGTGAATGTTGATTCTTACGTTTCTTTAATAAATTATTTTAAAGAAAAGAGAGTCCTACGGCTGGTTTCAAAATAAGCATTTCGTTACTGTAAATCCTTTAAACAGAAAAATAACTAATGAAAAACAAAGATATCTTTGTTTAATGAAGGAAAACTTTCAGCCGTGACTCTGCTAAAAATACGTTTTTCGCTGTTTATGTTCTCATCTTTCCCCTTTTTTTACAAGCGGGTGCTGTGCGCTTGGAAGAGTGGCGGGGTATACTAAAAAGAGTAGTTATTCTTACTTTAGTAAAATAAACATTTATTAAAAAAATATATATAATAAAAAAATATTCAGGCATGTATCCGCCCCCTGGCTATGGTCCGAGGGTGCTCCCCTCCTCCTCTTGAAAGAAAAGGCGTTCGTCTTTTCAAGGGCTCTTGTACCTGCAGCTTCATTCCGCCCGTCTTGCGCAATCCGTTTATGTACTTCCGTACCGACAAGTCATGGAATCGGGCGTGCAATTCCCGTAGAATTATGTTCTGCGGGACTTTTTCACAAATAATGGCAGGCCACTGAGGGAGAGACACCACGTTAAAATATTGAACATTTCAGTCCACTACAGAACCAAAGGAACCAAAACTGACTTCACCTCAACAGGAGACTTATTAGCCACTGTCCATCTTCGATGGACAATGGAGCTCCCACCACACACTAGGTACTTCATAAAGAGCATGGTTATTAAAATCTGGCCCCAGTGAGGGAGAAGATATTTTCAACTGCATGTGCGTCGCCCTACATTTTCACAACTGCTCAGGCACTGAATGACAGCAAAAACCATTCGGTTAACTCAAGGGACACTTTTAGGCACTGCAGTTGTTACTGAGAAGATACACTTTTCAGGTCATGGGTCTCATGCAGACAAGCATCCAGCAGACGCCTCTTATTCTGCGGGTTGGGATGATGGCATGCGAGACAAAGAGTTTGATTGGGAGGATGACCAGTTTAATCGCATCTATGGTTTGGAAGACTCCAGGTTCCATGTTTATGATTTTTTACAGGGTAATTACCACCATCATAAGCCCTTGCAGCTCTTGAATCATCAGGTCTTTAACTGATGCTCCAGTTCAAGACAATAGCCCAGATTTGAATTTGGACCACTTAGATGATATCTGCCGGGGGTGGCATGTTTGTACATGCCATGCCCACTCTGTGTTTAATTTTGTAATTGTTTTACCACATAGTTGTGTAGACTGCTGTAGTTATTTGATTGAGCTTGCGTCTCAATCAAATAACTATAGCAGATACCTACTCCTTGCCTTGTATTGATGAGCTGCTAGATTAGCTTAGCCCTGCTGACACCATTACAATGCTTGATGCTAGGGCAGCCTTTTGGAGTGTTGATGTTCACCCTGATGACTGACATAAAACAGCTTTAAGTGATGGTTATTGCTTATTCCAATTTCATCGTCTTATCATATCCTGTGCTTGGTTGCCACACTCAGGCATATCTAGATGATATACTTGTCTACTCTAGCGGTTTTGAACAACACTTGAAA
>NC_091571.1:23619286-23621786 GCF_042767895.1 Penaeus vannamei | reverse complement strand
AGAGGAGGATAAATATAGACAGATAAATGATGGTAGATATACGTAAATTCAGGGAGACAAAGAGAAAAAAAGGAATATAGAAAAATGCAAAATGGAGAGAGTTGGATAGATGTATGAAGATAGACACACAAAAAGAGAAGAAAAAAACAGATCGATGCAGACAGAGGAACAAGGAGGTAAATAAACAAAGAGATAAAGGAAAATAGAAAGACAAAAAAATAAAACATAAAGACAGACATAATTTTGAAGGCGAATTCATAGGTATATTTTTTGTTGCTTGATGAGCCTTACATTGGAAGTCTGCGTCGGAGCAACACAAGGCTTTCCCACTCAGAACCTGTTGGACACTTGAAGGGAGCGCGCCTTGCTGCCTCATGGCTATGCCATACCCCGGAAGTATACTATTGTTGTTGATGATCATTTGTTAACTCTCCTAATTCAATATTATGTGTGTGGGTGTGCGTATATATATATATATATATATATATATATATATATATATATATATACGCATACATACATACATACATATATATATATATATATATATATATATATATATATATATATATATATACATACATACATACATACATACACACACACACACACACACACATATATATATATATATATATATATATATATATATATATATACATATATATAATATATGTATATATATATAATATATATATATATATATATATATATATATATATATATATATATGCATGCATATATACATGCATATCTATTAAGAATGACCTCAACAAAAGCAATTGCTGAGACTAGCAGCGCAATCTACATTCTCTTGCCTCCGACTCCGCTCTGCCTCGGCCGCGAAAGGCGACCGATTCCTCGAAAATTCGAGAAGGATTCGCCGAACGTCACGCTCCCAGCGAGCGGTGAGGCCGCCCGGAAATGACGGCCATGTTTTTAGGCCCGTTCTGCATCCGTGGATCCACGAGATATGCGAAAGCCCCGAGCCCGAACGGCCGCCGCCCGTCCTCCCGCCCGCGATGGCTCCCACAAGCACCTCGTTCGCATGCACACGGCGCCCGCACATGCACGCGGCGGCTCCCTTATGGCGCTGGAGCAAGGCTGGGCCGCTGCTGGGGAGAGGGGGGTTACAAAGGGAGCGGGGGTGCTAGGGGCTTTCCGCGAAAGAGAAATGGCATTTGCTTGGGCGTAAGTGTGTGTGTGTGTGTCACTGTCTCTTTTTATAAGATTTCTTCTTAAAACTTGTTAAATATTCAACCTTCCGTAGGCAATCTGTGTAAACCACAGATTGCCTACATATTCATATTCGCTATTTTTTTATTTATTACAAATTATGCCAAAGGTTATAAGATCACATAATAATTATGCAAATTTAACGGTACATCGATTAAGAATCCCCAGATGGATGAAGCCGAGGAAAGGATCTTTACACCACACACACCCACATTCATACACACATAAAAATAAATAAAGACGCCCAGTCAGAAACTTTCGGCTGCTATTTATTCAAAATGCGGTTATCTGTGGAATCAGTCACGTATTGGATATATATATATATATATATATATATATATATATATATATATATATATATATATATGTATAGATATGTATATACATATGTATGTATATATATACATATATGTATATACATATATATATATATATATATATATATATATATATATATATATATATATATATATGTGGGTCTAGGCACTGGTAGCAGGAGCCAGAAATTCTCAAAGGAGGCTATTTTCACTTGTGGTATCAGCTCCCGAACCATGGCGACCGACAGATATTTCGTAGCCAGCTCGATTACAGCCAGATACTGCATTGAAATCACCCAGAACAGCACGAATATCTCGCTGGGGTCACCTGTCTGCCACAGACGCTAGTTTGGCATAGAACGTCTTTCCAGACAAGTTTCCAAACATCAGTCGGAGCG
This sequence comes from Penaeus vannamei, assembly GCF_042767895.1. Lineage (NCBI taxonomy): Eukaryota > Metazoa > Arthropoda > Malacostraca > Decapoda > Penaeidae > Penaeus > Penaeus vannamei. Next base: position 23,619,835 of record NC_091571.1, on the reverse strand, counting down.
TACACAGCAATAAGAGACATGAAGCCAAATGCTAGCTTGTCTTATTACCATTATACGCTCATCGACTGGAGTAACCTTTACTGTCGAGGGCTGGAGTCTGCTGGAGATGGCAATGGCTACTCCCTGGAGATGGTGACCGTCGCTGCGTCCTGACCAGTAGTAGGTGTAGCCACCTACACCAATCATGCCGCTGCCAGGTCTTCTCAACTCCGAGAGGGCAGCCACCTCAACTCTCAGCATCCCCAGTTCCCTCGATAGTAGAGGCAACCGATCATCCTGACGCAAAGAACAGAGGTTCCAAGCCCCCACTCTAACTTCCGGCCTGAGGTTTAGCCTCGGGAAGTCACTCTGGGTGGACGCCACCAAGTCCATATAGAAGGGGGCGGCAGGCTGTGGGACCCATCATCAACTTGTGGGGTTCCTTAAGTAGTTCCCGATCTCGTCCTGCGTCCCGGCAGCTGCCCTTCCAACGGGTCCCACAGCCCGCCTCTCTTGCTGGGTGGGAGGGGCACTTCCCCTCCTCCCAGCATTTCCATTCATATCAATCAT
>NC_091571.1:23569286-23576786 GCF_042767895.1 Penaeus vannamei | reverse complement strand
TGGAGGATGAGATGAAACAAGTCTGCAACACTTTCCAACACCTCCACTATCCCCGCTCCATGCTCACCCACCTCCGACGCAAGGCCGAGAAGATCATGAGCAGACCGAGAGGTGAGGACACACAGAGTAGAACTCAGAGGATAATCATCCCCCACTCGGAATTGACTGAGCACCTGCAGGCCCTGGTGGGCCGTACTCTCAAGATAGCTACGTCTTCAGGCAAGAAGATCGGAGACATCGTGAGAGAAAAGAGGTCAAACCATAACAGACCCCTCAGCCAGGTGTACAGCATACCTTGTGGGGGCTGTGATAAGGTATACATAGGCGAAACATCACGAGGACTACACGAACAACGAATCAGCCAACACCGCAGCGCTCTCCGACGCCATGACATGAGAAGCGCCTTCGTTGTTCACGCAGACACCGGTGGTCACCTCCCGTAGTGGTCCCAGGCCTCCATCATAAAGCAAGGCCTGGCCCGACGACAAAGAAAGATGGTAGAAGCGGCGTTCATTCATACAACTAACAACATCAACACCGCTACGGGGAGCCACGAACTAGCCAAGGTCGTCGCTCACCTGATTACCGACGTGACCTGATCACCCAGTAATTGTATATATACTCCTCTATGTACCTCATGTAGCCACACACTACACAGGCCCTCTCCCCTGTGGTATACAGAGAGAGATCACCCAACTGGCGAGGCATTATTGTCACCCACTTGGCGTGATCCTCCAAAGCAAAAGCCATCAGACTTGAGCTTGATTGATACTCTTTGACAACAGACTACACAGAGAGCTCCGCCAATTTATCGTGGTTCACCGCGACAATTGGCCAGGCCTTCTCTTGTAGTAAGTGCCTCACTACCGCTCCCTTGGAGAGCAAGGTTACAAACCTTGTCTGGACCCTGTGGTCCTGGACATAGTTTGTGGCCACGCACCAAGGGCGACTTTTCGGTGCCTAACCATTGCCTTCTCCTTCTGACTTCCTGGTGCAGCCTGGGCCTGCGGGAAACGCCGATTTCCAACATTCGCCTGGGCTGCGGTGACGTGATCACACCTCCCTTGTAGCAGGATTGGGGCGCAAAGCGTTTACCACACCAAAACTCCAAGTTCAGCCCACCCAGGGGGATCTCCTGTCCTGTGGTGCTGAAGGGTCGAGTGTAGGGAACGGAGCTTTTTTTTGAGGCCCTTCTTAAGACCTCACCCTGAGAGCAGGTATAAGGATAATCCCCGAAAGGAGACCAGTCTGTTTTATACTCTCTCAATGACCACAAAATGAATCCGAACATGGTAGTCACCCTGGAACCTTTCAAGGTTGCAGAGGGGTGAAAGAAAAACCAAAAGCAGGCCGAACGTGTCCGGCCTGCTGAACCGAGCAAGGACAAGACAGAAACACCAAACACAAAGTCTGTCCATGCACACCAGACTGTGGGAAACCTGAACTCTCCTTAGAACTCCCACAGTCAAGAAGGGGCTCCAGCTGAACCAGCCAAACCAGCTGCCCCCACTTCTAGAGGCCTTAAACCCCTGCAAAGGGGAGGCGTGAAGCGACGAAGGGTGGAAACTGACTCTGAAGAAGAGGCAGAGCACACCCCAAGTCGACTAACGCGGTTTAAGGTACCAAAAAAACCTGAAGACTTCGACAATGCATACCAGCTGGTAAGGGCATTGGAAAAGGAAAGAAACGTCAGACTCTCAATCTGAATCTCTAGAGATGAGGGCATGATCATTGCCCCCAAAGACAAAGCCACCATGAACTTCCTGCAGGAAATCAAGGTGCTAAAAGATGGGAGAAAAGTGTGTCTCACCACTGACCTCCCAAGAGAAAAAGTCCAAGATGGTGCTACTTGGCTTCCCACTAGGGTTCGACGTGGAGGTGATCACGTCTCTCCCACAAGTGGTGGAGGCTTCCCGCATGACCAAAGGGAAGTCTCCAACCAAGCAAGTCCTGGTTATCCTCAAGGGAGCCCCAATCACCACCCTTGATCTGGGTAACTGGGGCTCATGCAAGCTCAGGACATATGTGCCAGAGCCCTTGAGGTGCTTCACGTGCCAGAAATTTGGGCATCACCAGGCCAACTGCAAGGCCAAAGCCAAATGTCGTGTATGCAGCGAGGCACACGAAACAGAAGTGTGTATCAAGGCACACAAAGATGGCCAGAAGGACACAACAGCCAAGTGTCCAAACTGTGCCAAGAAGCATCATGCCTGGAGACTGGCTTGCTCTGTCAGGAAACAGGCAGTTATTAAAAAGCAGGAGCTAGCCAAAAAGCGTCCTGACTTTGTCCCTGCGCCCCCAGGCACCTACGTCTGGGGCAAAAAAAAAAAAAAAAAAAAAAAAAGAAAAAGAAAAGACTCCCCGACCTCCTAAGAGGAAGGAGTCGCCCCCACGGCGAAAATTGGATACCTCTAACAGAGAGGAATTCCCCAAGCTTGCTAGTGGCAAAACCACAAAAAAGAACCAAAGGGAAAAAGGTTCAAAGTCCACAGCAATGGTCCCCCCAGTAGATGATAAATCTTTAGTTTGACGAGAAAGATATGACACTCCTGTTGAGTGCTGTAGTTTCTGCAGTAGCAACAGCCTTGGGGAGGACCAGTGAGGAGGCGGAGAAAGCAGTGCAAGTCGCAATGACGGCTATGACCCAAACTGTGGCAGCTCTGAAGGGAAGGAAGTTAGAAGCCTCCAAACCGATAACGAGCAGCGCTCCCCTCCCTAAATCCTTGGATGGCTGGCTAGCTTCGGGAGAAGCATTACGTGAAACCCCAGCTAGTCTGTCAGGACAGGCTGAAACTGTGCAGCAGAAGCCCCCACTGCAGGCCGAGTCTGTACAGCCAAAGTCTTGTCCCCTGACCCGAGGTGGCACTTCCAACCTAGGCCCTACACCCCTCGGTAGAGCCTTAACCGGAGTGTCTGACTTAGAGGAAGTTGTACAATCTTCAATCAACGAGGAGCTGTATTTATCTGATGCCACCAGCACTGGGGCATCTGAAGCTGAAGCAAGTCACTCTGAGTAACCATCATGGCACACAATCTAAGCATTCTGCAGTGGAATATCTGTAGCTATAAAAGCAAGAACTCCTTTCTCTAGTCGGCTGTGCGAGCAAGGAGCATTGACGTCGTCATGCTCCAGGAGACACTAACTATGGGATCCATGTGCTTCTCAGCATATCATGCCTTCACCACTCCAAACCTGGATGGTGCTAGACGCCTGATGACCCTGGTAAAAGAAGCTATCCCATGCTCCTTAATAGCCAACCCGCCGCACTGTGGAGATGGTGTTGAATCTCTTGCTGTTGAGATTCAGCTACCTGGGGGCCCTATAAAAATATATAATATCTATAGCAAACCACAGTGTGAGAGCTTAGATCTGAACCAGGTCTGTGCTACTGCAGCACAAGACCGAGTGATCATAGGGGGAGACTTCAATGCACCCATAGCCATGCTGAATCCCCGCAAAAGGCCGAACGCGGCAGGCATTCACATAGCAGAAGTGCTTGAGACATTCCCTGAGATCGCTCTTCTCAACACCAAAAAACCAACGCATGTGAAGGGAGGGGTCCTAGACCTCACCTTTGCCACTGCAACAATGTTGGAGAGAATTCGGTGGTGTGTCGATAATACGGTTACTAGTGATCACTACGGCATAGTCACCACACTAATGGATGCAGGTCCAGCCCAAAGACCACATCACATTCCTAAATGGAAAACAGACAAGGCCAACTGGTTTGCCTTCCAGGAAGGCTTGGCTCGATGTCTGAAAGACAATGAACCCAATAACAATAATGAAAACATGGATGTGTTAGAGGCAAGGCTAATCCAGGCCATAAACCAGGCAGCCTCACAAACCATCTCCAAAACTCGTCCATGGTCCAGAACTCAGAAAGACGCCTGGTACTATAATGACGAGATCAAAGAGGTCAACCACAGGGTTAATATGTGTAGAAAAAATTTCCGACGGCAAAAATCTCCCGACAATCTGGCCCTGTTGAGAGAAGCTGTCGTGGATGCCAAGGAAACTGCCAACAGAGTAAGGCAGAAAAATGGCTGGAATGGTGCCAAACCTTTGGGAACCAGACCAGCCTTACAGAGTTGTGGAAACGGGTCAGGCAAGCGACAAGCCGCCAAGCCCCGAAATGCACTCATAATAACTCACAATCAGAGGCTAACAGATTGGTGCTTGAGTTCTCTGCCAGAACCAGCACCAACAATCTGCCTCCAATGATGAGAGAAAAACAACAAAACTTCAATCCAGAAAGACTTGCTCTCATAACAGACAAGGCACTCGAAGCTGATGAAACGGATGCCTAGTTTTCTCTTAGGGAACTAAGAAAATCATACAAATCCAGTTCTGGGTCAGCACCGGGATCTGATTGGATCTCTCTCACCCCATCATTTCGCATCTAGGCCTTGCAGGAGAACTTGCATTCTTGCAGGTTATCAACAAATCCTGGCAAACAGCCACGGTGCCCCAGAGCTGGAAACAAGCCACAATAGTTCCCATCCCAAAACCAAAAGAGCCTGGTAGGTACCGTCCCATCTCTCTTCTCAACTGCCTGGGTAAAACAGCTGAGAAGATGGTACTCAACAGGCTCCGATGGAAAACGGGTCCCCCCCATGAACACCTGCACGGGTTCACAAGGGGTAAGATCACTGCTCATAGCATTTCCACACTCTTAAGCACAATCTGCACCTCGCCCGCCGTGGTTGTCTTCCTTGACCTGGAGAAGGCTTTTGAACTGGCAAGTCCGCTTGCCATTCAAGAGACCCTAATCCACAAAGGAGTCAAAGGCAGACTTTTGGCCTGGATAGCTGACTATTTTAAAAATAGATCAGCAAATGTCAGATTTCAAGGCCACCTCTCACAGCACATGCCACTTGAAAATGGAACTCCTCAGGGAGGGGTTCTTAGTCCAGCCCTGTTTAATACCCTCATGTCCAACATACTCGACATTCACCTGCCAGAGGGATGCAAGATCATCTCTTATGCAGATGACTTGGCAATCATAACCTCTGGCAATCACTGCCTTACTAGAGCTCAGCGTTGTCTGAACCTGGTGTCTGAAGAGTGTTGTAGGACTCACTATACAGGGTATGGATCTGGAATGGGTGAAGGACTATCTATACCTTGGTGTATGGATAGGACACACACTCACTTTCAAAAAGGAGATCCAATACCTGCTTAACAGAACCAAGGAAAGACTGTCAGTCATGAAAGTCATGACAGGGAGACACATAGGAGCAGGACACAAAGTGTTATGATCATTCTATGTACATGCTGTCTGTCCTATTATTGACTATGCATCTGTCGCCCTCATTGCTTCCAGCACATTAAAAGAAAAACTGGAAACAATACAAAACGAAGCAGCCAGGATAATTCTAGGTGCACCTAAGTGGAGAAAGGTCATCAACCTCCTCATGGAAGCTGATTTACCGTCCATGGACACCAGAATTGATCTAATGGCAGCACAGTACCTTTCCAAGGTCCTGCAAGCACCCAAAAACTCCTATCTAAGACAAAGAGTTCTCAGACGCCTACAACAAGATTACTAGTTGTTTGCGGACAATTCCTGGCTCACACATACAGCCAGAGTTTTGATACGCTTTCAGCTAAAAGATTCATTGCTTGCCAAGGGTATGGACTCCCCTCACCCTGACTACAAAGAACCCCCGCCGTGGGCAAACGAAATGATCGAATTCTCAATTCTAAATCTCACAATGAGAAAAAATCAATATTCCATGCCTAGCCTAAAGGCACAAGCACAAAGGGTCATTGATCAAATAACTCCGCCGGGTAGTATAACATACTACACGGACGGATCCGTGGATCTAATAAACCATACTGCAGGCGCCGGCTTTACAACAAAGGATACCACAGCATCCATGAGGGTCACTGACAATACCTCAACGCTTCAGGCTGAAACGGTTGCGACCATGGAAGCATTGACACACGCGTCCCTGAGGGGAGGACACGTTGTCATTCACACAGATTCAAGAGCAACTATTGACAGCTTACAGCATAGCATGCCCCCAGATAACATTTACCTCTTGACAACAGTGCTAAACATAGCCCAAAGAATCCTTAGTCAAGGTAGAAGAATCATCATAAACTGGGTCCCAAGCCACATAGGCATACAAGGGAACGAGCTTGCTGATAAACTAGCCGAAAAAGGCAGGGGTATGCCCCCATCCTCCATGATCGTTAAACCTAGCCGATGGGGACTAAGCCAAGGTACCAAAGCTGCAGCGTGTGCCGTCCTCCGGGGAGCACAGAGAAAACATCACAAAATCGCTCGCTGCCAAGTGGTACTCAGATGCTTCAGGCTATGAGCCACTGGCCCTTCCTCCAAATACAAAAAGAGGTACCGAAGTCACACTTTTCAGACTAAGACTAGATTACCAATGCACTTGGCAAATTATTGACAATGAGACTGCCAGGTTATGCAAACACTGCGGCGAGCCTAACGCCACCCTGTTACATTATTTGCATAATTGTGTATACACACAATTTCTGAGGCAGGGACCACCCACCACAGCCGCCGGGCTGGTAAAAAGGGTGTGCAACATGCTTTCTCCGTGGCAGCTGGATCGCTTGCTTGCAATCCAGCCACCGCGATAAGCATGCAGTTCAAAGAGAACATCTGAGTTAACTAGAAATAGTTAACACAGGCCGGGCCACTCTAGAGAAAAGGCCCGGGCGAAGCATGACTTCGCAAATCTAACTGAACTGAACTCATGTAGCATATACCCTGACCAAACAATAGTGAAAAGGCCTTCGGCATATTCATGTGTTTTCTTGCCCTTCCCTTCGTTGTTCCTGTTGCAATATATATATATATATATATATATATATATATATATATATATATATATATATATATATATATATATATTTGTGTGTGTATATATATATATCTGTATCTATATACATACATACATATATATATATATATATATATATATATATATATATATATATATATATATATCATATACATACATACATACATACATACATACACACACACACACACACACACACACATATGTATATATATATATATATATATATATATATATATATATATATATATATATATATATATATGAAGATATATATATATATATATATATATATATATATATATATGAAGATATATATATATATATGAAGATATATATATATATATGAAGATATATATATATATATGAAGATATATATATATATATATATATATATATATATATGAATATATATATATATATATATATATATATATATATATATATATATATATGTATATATTTATATTTGTATATATGAATATATATATATATTTTTTTTCTTTTCTTTCTTTTTTTTCAAACTGCTTATAGTCTTGCTCTTGGGGTGTGAGTACTTTTTGTCTCATAGAAAGAAACTGTGCTCCCATTAGATCAATTCGGGTGTCCAGCGGCAGGATATTTTGCCTCCAATTTACCTTTGTCCACTTGGGGGCA
>NC_091571.1:23416786-23419286 GCF_042767895.1 Penaeus vannamei | reverse complement strand
CCCTCCTGTCCCGTGATATGTAAGCATGGCTAACATGATGCTGTCGAGAGAAGCAGCTCTTTCTGGATATACGTCAGTTGTTTTGTTTTGTTTTCCTTGACGCATTGTTATCTTCGTTTTTCAATCTTATAGTTGTTGTGTTTTGCATTCTGCAATGCCTCATCAGCCCAAATACCATCAACGAGGGAAAAACTACTTTAGAAGGAAGGGCCTTGATTGAACTTTGCACCGACAGTGACTTGTTTCCGTTCGTTAGTCAGTTTAGTTCACAAATTTTAAAACTAGAAAAATGCAATAACTATTCATGTATTCTTTAAAAAAAAAGTATGTCTGTTCATTAAAATATTTGTTTATTGTGAAGTAATTAGCAATTGTTATTTCATTGTCTTTGTTTTCATTAGCGGGGTTCAACGAGTATCGAGGGGCAAAGTCTGACACGGCGGTTCTTTCCCCGTCCCTTGTTACGGAAGGGATCAGCCACAACGGCCAGCAGGGGCGGGGCAAAATCACCTATCTCGGGGCGCTTCTTTACCAAGGAGTAGTTGCCGGTTTCATTTAGCCCTTCTTTCAATTTAAGCCGCATTGACACTGCCCCTTCAAACCAGCTGATCCCCTAGTAAACCGGTAACCCATCCCATTCTAGCCCGGTGATGCCGAAACGGTGTTCCCACTGCCCCGCGGGACGCCTCCTGTCCCGCAATATGTAATCATGGCGATCTTAGCGCTCTCGAGGAAGCAGCATTAACTGGATACATGTCACTTGTTTTATTCCTTGATGCATTGCCTTTAGAAGAACTGTATATGTCTACTATCATCAGCCATCTTCTTATCCAGTGTTTTGCCCTTTTAGCTGCTGTGATTTATATTCCATAGCCGGCCCAAATATTGTCGATGAGGGAATAAATTAGTTAAGAATGAAGGTTCCTGTTTGATCTTTGCGCCTTTGGTGAATTGATAACTATTTATACTTAAAGTAAAATAAATTTGAGGATGCATGTTTATATCAAAACACCATTTCAGTAATTGATCAAGTGACTGGTAGTTATTATTTCATAACTTTAGTTTTGATTTGCAGGGTCAACGAACATGGATGTTATGGAAGGGCCCAGCCACGACGACAGATGGGGCGGGGCAAAATTACCCCATATACCAGGGAACACTCTATACAAAGGAGTAGTGTGACTGCGGCTGTAAGTCCACGACCATTGGGCGTCTTCTGTAGCGTCCTTAACTCTTAATACCATATTTAGTTTAATCCTAATTCACCGTGTCCGTACCGAAGACGACAATCACCCTGCCAGACCGCGCGACAATAATGTTCAGTAAAAACTGACGTTCTCATTATTCTATCACTACCGTTACCATGTAAACATATCGGAGAGAAAAGAAATATGGCACGTGAAATTCGCTCTTTTGGGAGATTTAATTTTTTTCTCTTTCTCTCTTTTTGTAATGGCATGTGTTGGTAATTATATTTAAGAATCTATTTTAGACATCCCCTAAGTTACAAATATCTATTACTCTTTATGTGTATTTCATAAAACTGAGACTCTTACTAGTGTTTCCATAATGCTAGTTATCTTCTGCCATTTGTTTTTATCTCTGCACTGCTTTGCCCCCTAATTGTTTAAAGTGTTATGTAAATGATAATGTAAACTTCTGAGTTGCTTCTGAAGACCACTTTTCCCTTCTCTTCTTCCCAGACGTATTTGCATGATTGAAGACAATGCATTAAAAATTTATTCTTATCATTAATCAATTCTTTGTGCCTCCTAAAACTAAGACGAGCATCATATTAAAGTAAGAAAGTTCGTACCTCTATTTTCTGTACACATTTCTTCAAGATTATCTGTTTCAAATATGATTTGTTCGAAATCTTATGTTGATGGACTGTCTCTTTAAACTATCAATTCTTGTGATGTTCCTGGTCTGTGATGAGTGATGGTTCTGCCCTCTTCTATTGATGTGAAGATCCTGGTCTCGGATTTCTGGGCGTGTGGGAATAGTGTGGGAGCTGAGGTATGTCTTGTCGTTTTATTGTTGAAAAAATTGTTTTTTTGAAACATTTCTGGGCAATGGTGTTCTTCACACATAACTGTTGTATGTTGTGTACGTAGCATTTGGAGCAAGTCATGCATTCATACCTGCAAATAAGCACCAAAATCATCCAAAAGGTATCTATTCAACACTCACCCTTCATGTCCCTACATAGATGAAATAGAAGACAATATCAAAGATATTACCTAAAGATTTGCAGTCTGGTATAAAATTTACATGGATAAATGGACCTTGCAATTTGCATTCAGTCACTGCATCATTAACAGATTTTTCTGACAACTGGTATTCATTTTTATAGATTAGAGAAAAGGTAATTGTTTTAGAAAGTTATAGTCGGTCACTCAAGATGCAGTTTGATTTTCATATGATAATTACGAGGCATAAGTAAGACTACTTATAAGGGAAACATGATTATTAATGAAATATTCTATTTTTCATGATG
>NC_091571.1:23396786-23409286 GCF_042767895.1 Penaeus vannamei | reverse complement strand
AATCCGTGCCTAGATCTGACCTATTAGTTCACAGTGAAAATTACATATAAAAACTTTGATTTTATTTTGCGATAAAAGACAAGAATGTCATTTTTTTTCACACACACATACACTGTAAACAAGCGTGTATTGACAAAAAGAAGGAAAATAAAAAAAAATACATAAACAACAAATAAAAGTAAAGAGCAAGATTAACTGACATTTATCCAAACGACTTTTTTCTTCCAAAATATCAGATATACAGCTCCTGTAATGAGAGTCGGTTCTTTGAGTTTTGCTATTCACCCTCTTTGGAACCACCTAGCTTGCAGTTGCTTGATTTGAAACAAGTGAACTTGTATTTTCTCGCTCATCTGATCGAATGTGGATGCGCCTCTTTCTAAAAACGCCAAGACTTACGGAATAATAACAGAAAAAAAAACTATGATCATATTTTAGCACAAGATAAAGGACATTCTGAATAACCGAAACGAATTAAACATTTCATAACTCGTCACTAAGCAGTGACTTCGTATTTCCATGGACGCCACACACACACACACACACACACACACACACACACACACACACACACACACACACACACACACACACACATACACACACACACACACACACACACACGCACACACAATGATGAAGCATCTATGCATTCTGTAAAGAAGAATTTAATGTAGCATGATTTCTGTTTATTCAAATTGCCAAATGATATACGTATATCATTTTACTAGATCGATTATGGTGCAGCTACGAGAAGTATTTACAAAGATCTTTTGCACATTTTTGTTTGATTTTGCTGCTATACAGAGATATTTAAAGCATGAAGCTAAAATCATTGATACTTCTTGTGTTGGAAGAAGGGGGAAATCCCGCATCCACACCATAAGTGTTGCCCTTTCGACAAACAAACACTTAGAGGATATCGCATTTGAGGAATATCCAACTAGAAAATCAACGATAACTAGTATTACATATTTTGTGATCACTTATTTGAAGAAAACGTAAGATTAAGGGGCTTACTTAGTTTTAAAAAATATTCATTAATATACTCATTGGTTATTTACATTCGATCAATCACACTCATTGTTACAAACTACCTAGGGTTTTAGCCTCATTCACAAAAATATTATTTACGCTATGTTTACTTCGACTGGTTGCCAGATGTACAAAAGTGGGATCCAGAATGTGTACTGAAATATAATTCCGCAACTGTACATATATATTACAAGACCCTAAGACCTACATATATATATGTATGTATGTATGTATATATATCTACATATGCACACACACACACACACACACACACACACACACACACACACACACACACACATATATATTATATATATATATATATATATATATATATATATATATATATATATATATAATAACTCTATTTAAATAACTCTAACTACGCCGATCTTTCCCGTTGATGTCTCAACAACGCATGCGTTGATGAATAATAGTCACTATAAACCTATCATATTCCCAAAGAAAAATAATTTGATGATCTGTATGCAATATATCAATATTTTCGACAAGTACCCTTAGAGCTATCACCGTCATCACATTAATCCCTAAAAACTTGAGTTCATTTCATCCTGTTCAAACATCTGAGCACTACGCCAACATCTCCTTTAGTGAAAAATAGAGAGGAAATGGCGGTGGCCGAGTCAGGGCGACAATCATGCAAAATATTGATTTTGCCGTCAAATCCCTCCCGACTTCTTGTTGCTCCCTAATTTATTGCAGACGACTGGGTGTTTGATGGTAGGGGGGGAGGGGGGAAGTGTCCGTGGAGGGGGGGCTAGGGGAAGGGGATTGGTGAGGGGAAGGGGGCCAGGGAGGGGAAGCCCAGGTGAGTGAAGGGTTGTGCACGGCTGCACGTGCGATGAGAAGAGAGCGAGAAAATGGGAAAGATTTGAGGAATGATTTGGCTGTGTGGGAAGAGAGATTTTCAGAGTAATCGAAGATAATATATAAAAGTCTCTCTCTCTCTCTCTCTCTCTCTCTCTCTCTCTCTCTCTCTCTCTCTCTCTCTCTCTCTCTCTCTCTCTCTCTCTCACACATACATATCTATATATAAATACATATGTTTGTTTGTGTGTGTGTGTGTGTGTGTGTGCGTATGTGTGTGTGTGTGTGTGAGTGTGTGTGTACATATATATGTATATACTTTTTAACAATTCATCTGTTGATTTATCTAGTTTTATTTATTCATGTATACATGTGTGTGTAATCCCTTAGTTTTCATCATTACACTTATGATTAATATAATCTCACCACTGCAGGTACTAGCGAATGGTAATGACACCGATTATGAGACGAAGAATAATAACACAACGCAATATCAATAAAACTGCAATAGTGGCAATAATAAAACGAAGCGTAGTAGACATAAGGGCAGCGTAAAAGACCTTCATGAACGCAATGATGACAACAGATACATATGAAAGAACCAGTAACCTTAATAATGGACGATCATTCTCTGTCTACAAGCATCCTCCCCTTTCTAACCCCTCCCCTCTGCTCTCTGCTTCACTCTCCCCCTCCCTTTCCCCACTCTGCCTGCAACCCTGTCTGTTATTTATTTACTCATTTATTTACCTTAGACTACGTTCTCCTTTATCTTTCTCTAACAGTACCTTTACGCCAACTCCCTACTTCCCCAAATCCATTCTTTGCTTTCGTTCCCTACTTATCCATCTTTCCTCCCTCCTTCTCCCTCTTTCCCACTTTGTCTCCCCTCTCCCTCTTTGCCCATCTCGCTTCTATCTCGCAGACCCCACTTCTCTTAGCTTTTAATCTTACTTATTTTGATATCCATAACCTTTTCCTAATGGGGAATTTCGCACAAGACGCCACCATAAGAAGAGCAATGAAACGGGACACAGATGGATTCTTACGGTCAAGATGAAATGCTCTGGTGGGTTGCTGGCGGGGAAGGCGATGTAGGAGGAGACGCGGGTGGGAGGAGAAGGAAGAGGGACAGGAAAAGCGAAAGAGGGGAAGGAGGAAAATTAGGAAAGGGGAGAATGGATGAGGAAGAGAAAGGGGGGTAAGAAATTGAAAGAGAAGAGGGAAAAGGAGTGAAATGAGTGAAGGGGAAAGTAAGAATGGGGGAGGTGGAAAAGATAGGAGAAGGTAGGAGAAAGGACAGGGTAGGAGAAGAGGAAAGAAAGAGGGAAGAAAGGAAGAGACAGACTAGGGCAGCAGGAAAAGAAAGAAGGAGGCAGAGATGTAGGAGCTGGAGGACGCGGAGAAATAAAAAGATCAGATTTCCAGCAATATAACGAAAAGAGAGAATAGTGATATGAACGAGATATAAGAAAATGGAATGAAGTCACAAAATCAAAAAGGAGAAGAATACGAGAAGTAAGGAGAGCAAAGAAAACAAAAATAAAGCGAAGGAGAAAAACGTGGCGAAATAACTATCAAACAAGAAGAGGCCGTAAACACAAATGAAAGAAGTCGAGAATAATCTCAGCACTAATCTGGCAGTTCTGGGGAATCGTTTCGAGAAGGTCTCTCGCAGTCTTTATTTCTCGTCCCTCCTTTCCCTCTCTGTGACCCCGCTTGCCCTCTTTTCCGCTGAAATTGATTTCCAAACGACGCAGAAAAATATCTTTATGAACGAACAGCGTCACGATTAATTCGGTTTATAAGCTCTGTTTTTTTCTGTCCCTCCCCCTCGCCTTCCCTTTCACCCTTTCTATTTCTCTTCTCCCCTCTCTCTCCCTTTTCTTCATTGATGATCCATATATAACGACATAGGTATAAATACATCAATTCCTCGCAAGCTGGTCTAATAAGAGAGCAGCTCAGGAGGCTTCGCAAAGGGTGGACAGGAAGACTATGCTAGGGATATTTACAGCATGAGAGGACGGACCTGAGCCATGGAGAGGGCAGGGAAATCCAAGGCATCGAGAAGGCGTGAGGTGTACTGTAGACAGCTCGGTTTCCACGCTCCTTCCCTTGTGTTTTTCTTATTTCTTCTCTTTTCTTTCATCGTCAAGAAATCAACATGAGTTTTTCTTATTTCTTCTTTTTCTTTCATTAGCTTCATAATTATCATTATTGTTATTATCACTATTGTCATTATTATCATTATTATTGTTCAGTATCATTATCAGTATCAGTATCATTATTATTATCATTACTATTATTACTATCTTTATTACCATTAACATCACCATCATCATCATTATTATCATCATCATTGTTGTTATATATATTTTATTATAATTGTTATATTATTTTTTCATAATTGATGTTATAATCTTTTTTTTATTATTATTGTTATCACCATTATCTTTATTAACATTGTTATTATCATTATTGTTATTGTTGCTGCTGCTGTTGCTATCATTGCATTATTTAAGCCAAGTCAATTTGCCAACATATTGCTTGCGTCGCCACTGTTGCAAGGGTACGTGCATTTGGAGTTCATCAGCCTAAACATATACCTCTGGAACGAGCTGAAAGAGATGTTCCAGAAGAGTGGACAGAGGACGCTACGAGCTTTGGTACTTGTACAGGTAACCTTAGAAGTATGCGGCCCCCTGAAGATTTCGGGATAGAATTTTATGTTAAGCGTAATACATACATTCATTCATTCATTCATTTATTCATTCATTCATTCATTCATTCATACATACATACATACATACATACATACATATACACACATATATATAAACATAACCTTTTCAAAAGGATTCAGAAATGGCCTTGGCGGTGATAGTGTTTTGGGGACACCCGTATACATGTATTTACGAGTGAATGAGCTATACGATACCGGTTCTCAACTACCGCTGCGATGCCTGAAGACGAAGTGGCGAAGGAGCGTAGACAGAGGCACGAGGAAGTGGCGAACGTAGATCAAGAGTATAACGAAGAGGATGTTCCAAGAAGAGGTGTTGGCAGCTAGACTAATCAACTTTTGAGAATGATAAGGGATTTGAATACAGTGATGATGTATTTGATGATTTGAGGTGTTCAGATGATCTGATATCTGATGAGGCTACAAGAACTTCGTCCAAAACGGCGCAAGGTCTGATCACAGAAACTATCAGATGCATTTCTTAAATAACCTTTACAAAACGTCAAAAAGTATATACATTCGCAACAAAAATGCCGTAAGAAGGGTGGAAGATGCAGTTAAACACAAACATGAAACAAAAAACGAAGTTGCCGACCAGAACGCTCCATCTACCTCAAACAAACAATTTGAGGAGAAACGGGCTATGAAACGCTCTATCGATACAACATTAGAAGCTCCTCCGGTACCGACGAAGCCGAAAGAGCAAACCGCAGATGAGAAAAGGCTTCATAAACAAGTTCTACGAGAAGAGAAGAAACGTTTGGCAGAAGAAAAGTCTATGAAAAGGAGGCTAAAACTAGAGATAAAACCTGATAGAGACTTCAAAGAGCATAAGCGTCGTGTCCAGAAGAGGATATCCACTGCTTTCAAATAAGGAAATGACGCCAAGATAAGTAAGGAACATGCAAGAGTAATAGCTAAAATAAAAGGAAAGGGACGTTAAACACCTTAACAATTAAGATCACAAGACAGCATCCGTGGAAGAAAGAGAATCACTACATTTGTTGTGTTAGTGGATAAATTAAGGTTAGAGAACTACCAACACTAATGGAAGGCAAGCTAGTCTCTATATGATGGATCGTCTACACTAGCGAACAGATTCCTTGATAATATTGTAGGATTGAACTTGATGTTCTTTTTCACGTAATTTTCCACATGTAAGCTCGAAAACGCAACTGAAAAGAGCACGTGTTATAAGATAGGAACGCTAAAACCACACAGAATGTTACGGGAAGGTATGATCCCAGACTATATCTTACATGATAAGAAAGAATGATGACGAAGATCTGTTCAAACCTTTAACAGACAACCCTTTCTCGGTAACAAACGACGGATTTATGTATCTGTACTTCTACTATGACAAAGATCAGCAATTAAAGCTTAGATCTAGAAGAATGGCAGCCTTTAATTGAGCAAGAAGCGAGAAAACATCAAAAGTTAAAAGAGGAAAGAGGGAATTGAAAGAAATAGCAGACAATTAGATACTGGCTATATAATACGATTATTAGATCGATAACAACGCATGTTTGAAGGGTTTACTCAAAATGTTTAACAAGTGACAGTCGAATATGTAGAGAAGCATCAAAAGATACCAGAAATGTCTTTAACGCTTGGGACGGCAGAAGGAATGCAGTCACGGGAACATAAAAGCTCTACATCACAAGTAAGAGCAATAGCTAACCTAGACACAATGTCTAAAGGTTAAGATAACGATAAGAAGCCCCGATAAGAAGCCTACATCCAGACCCGAAATACCTGTACTTTAGAGTGGGATATCAGATTTTTCTCTATAATATAACCGAAGAGATCACTTCTACTAAGTAGGGAATCTGACATCATATCTATTCTATTCATCTTCGTACAGGGAAAAAGCAAGAATCTTTGATTACATCAGAAAAGGATGCATGTTATTCCAACAATTCGTTGTCGATGATTATGTAAAAGCAAAGACTGAAAGGCTCGATTTCCTTAGATTCAACTGGAACACTATAAGGAAGGAGTGAGTTGATGTACAGAAATGCGATACTTCTAACACAGAAGGAAAAGGGCAGTGGATCCTCCACCTACTTTCGTAGGTGGGCCTTGATACATGAAACAGCGACAAGAAACTTTAGTGTTCGGTACGAGCTACGGTTCACCTGATATCTTCATAAATTTTACTATAACCCGAAATGAGAAGAACTAACAGAAGCTATGCTTGAAACGGGTTCACGTGACACATCCAAACTGCAAAATAGACCCCCCAAAATCAGTTTGTGTTCAAGCTTAAAGTAGATGCTCACATGGACGATTGAACGAAAAAGAACATATTTGGTCGAGTTAAGGCACATTCTTGTAGCTTGGAGTGGCAGAAGAGAGGACTGCCTCATGTGCACATACTACTATGTATGAAGCATACAGTAGACTATGGGCCGTGTAAGGGATTCGACAAATCAAATGTCAAGGAAAATCTGGAGTTGGCGACAAATGTGGTAAAGGATTCCCTCGGACATGCGGAGATGATATTTTCGATAAAAACGGCTATCCTTTGTATCAAATGAGGTCCATTGTTAGCAGATGCCATTCATTTGTGAAGAGAATCAACAGAACTGAAGTTACTATTGACAATTCATGGCTAATTCGGTACAACCCTTTTCTCTGTTTGAAGTATAACACACATCACTGTTGAATGCTAAAATTCTATAAAATATATAGTTTATGTTACAAAGTACTTCAATAAAGGATGCGACTGGATATTATATCAGAAAGGAGAAGCTGATGCACAAATCAATGAGATCAAGAACTATCAAGAAGCAAGATTTGTTAATGCAAACGAGGCTACATGGAAGATATTCAAGTTCCCAATACCTAAGTGCTTTCAGCCTATAATGTCATTATAGAAGATTAGCCTAGGGCCAATCTTCGTATACATTTTTTTCCCACCTTGAACCAGCGCAAATCACTTACGGCGTCGGATCTCCAGTGGCCAATCACAGCTGCTGTTTCAGGCGGCTCTTAGGGAAACCTGACCAATCACAAGCCGTAAATGCTTATCAGTGTCCAGCTCGAGGCATAAATAAACTTTTTAATTAATATGTTCTATAATTAATAACGCAAAAGAAATGTGCAAGATTCTTTATAAAAGCAAAAGTTACCTTGTTAACGGTATGTATGTCCTCGAAATGATGGCTAATATTACAAGAGTAATTTTAGCTTTCATTTTCATAGCAATTACCAGTTTAAAAAATAATACTTTCAATAACATTTAAAGGCTTATCTATATCTGTGTATGCTAAGAATCAGTTTGATGTTCACTCAACAACATACTACGTTAACAATAATGCATTTTCAATAACAGAAATAACAATATCAGATATAATAAGGACATATAAACAGAACATCCGAGGCGAAGACGACACTTCTGCTAGTGTTAGTGTAATGCGGTGTTTACAGATACAACCCCTGGATTGGATACCCGTCTATTGGCAAAAACAAATCACAGTTATATTCGATTATCACACTTGGCTTATTCAATAGTCCACGATTGGTTCATTTGCCCCCAATTTGTTATTGCATCTCTTTTTTAATCGCCATATTGTACGAAAATAAGAAAATTAATTATCTGATACTTATATTCGGTGTCATGAGTGACACCATGGCTTACCGACTACATCACGAAAACGTCACAATGTACCAAAAACCTCATGAAAACATCACTACATGCCAACTCCGACAAACCTAATGGGTGCTGCGTTAAATGAGTGAAAATGAAGGAATTAAAGGTCATACACCCCTTTTTGGCTCGACAAACAACAAATCTTTTTGGCTGGAATATTATGCAGGAAAACATCACTGGAGCGGATACACTAGCGTAAACAATAATAAAGGTGGATTAAAAAAACAGGGTCACTTTAAGACGTTTTCGAAACATTTATTATCATAAATCCCGTTAGTTATTTGACGAGTTTCCTGCGTCGCCCGTACGTCTAAAGGCGACAGTGTTATCCTGCATCAGTACAACTCAAGGTGAGGAAGGCTGACCGTGTATGGCGCGTATCCTTGTCAACCGCCTAGGTAGGCAAGAATAGATAAATATCTTTAATGCACATTTTTGAACATCTCGGACTGTCTCTAATACAATTATAAGTAGCCTGTGCTAAGCTTGTAGAGAGTACAAAGTACATGAATACAGCGTATTCCAATCATCGTCACCGATATCATCACAACTTGGTAGATCATATCTACTATTAGCCTCAGAATAAAGTAAATTTCGAGCTGATTGTATTTTTTTTTTCTTCTTCTTCTTTTACAATAGTGAAGTCAGATTCCTCAGGTGGCTGTTTAACGTTAAAGTTCCGTGAAGAGCAGGAATGAACAAGAAGTTTCTTCTTTTTGCGAAATCTTGAAGCATCTTGCGTAATAATTGCGCATAAATATTCACTATCCGTTTAGGAAGTTATTTCTAGAATTCACAGATGAACAATTCTAAAAATTTGTGCTAACACATGAAATAACCTTTGCAGAGCTCGACGTTTCACAGCAATCATTTGTTGGATTCACAATTGCTAAAGTATCAGATATGCTTTTTCCCACGCTTTGTGGCGGACGACTGTCACTTGTTTTCTTGCAAAATTCCGACAAAGCCCTTACACTCTGAATTAGATGTGAATTATATGACTTATACATGTAAGGCAGATCCTTCATATCTGAACAAATATAAATTGATCAATGAATAAGCTTCGTATGGTTCGGTCTTTGGACAAACAAATAACTGATCACGTCAATTCTAGTTCAGCCTACGTGTGAATCGAAGTGCAACCGATATGTCCAAGCAGCAACCAATATTTTAAAATTCCTGTAAGAAA
This sequence comes from Penaeus vannamei, assembly GCF_042767895.1. Taxonomy (NCBI): domain Eukaryota; kingdom Metazoa; phylum Arthropoda; class Malacostraca; order Decapoda; family Penaeidae; genus Penaeus; species Penaeus vannamei. The sequence goes on along the minus strand of NC_091571.1, from coordinate 23,399,833 downwards.
ACTGGGAAACGAGATGAAAAGCATGAACAATTTAGTCTCACTTGCATTCTTCTTTGAATATTTTTTTCAGCCTTTGGTAGAAACAGTTTCCGCTGAAACAAATTCAATTCTAATTTGAAAGTCAAAGGCCGCCTACATTGTGGTCGACCTTTTTTTTTTCTTTCTTTTTTAACATTTTGCTTTATTGCTATTGGAAAACTTAACCAAAGATATGTTTGTAATCACAAGAAAACACGACGCGCTTGTATAAAGTATAAGTTTATATAAGTACATATAAGTATATATGTATTTTCTGTTTCTCAGATATGTACGATATCGAGTTACACCACATATAAGGCGGTGTACGTTTTTTGTTTGTATCTATACCATCCCCAGTATGGCTATATCTCAGATTTTGGGTAGCCAAAGATGTGCATAATACATATGAACGATTTTAAAACTCTGTATAGTCTTATCCCCCTCCCGGCTAATAGATGGATCTCACATCATTAGAACATTGAACTTTCATCGAGTCAGCTTCTAACAACCTACGGCTTGACCTTCCCTGCAGCGACTACTGATACAATGGCGGAAGATAATCTGGATCACACATTGCCACATTCCTCGAAAAGAAAGGACATGCACCTGTACCGTCAGTCTTGGTATACTACCATCTGCTGCAAAGTTCTGTAGTTAAAGCCCAAAACTCGATATCTTAAATGATAAGAGTTTTTTTCTCTTTATTCTTTTGGATTCCCAGTCACTTATGAAAACTGGTAACTGCAATATTTTTCTCCTTTTTAATGCCTCTTTGTGTGGCATGCACTTGTTGCTGAATGTATGGCCGTCATCTTCTTTGTAATTTAACCCGGGACGTCCGGGGTAAAAGCCGGACGCGACGAGTTCGCGTCCGGGTTTTGGTGCCTGACATTAAGGGATCATGTCATCGTTTCTAGAGGCGGAGCCCATCTCCTGGTCAAGAACAAGCTCGGCCCCCTTGCTTCTGCGCATGCGTGACAGTATTTCTTCCCCAGAGCCCTTCACTGAGCGTTAGATCAGGTGCCAGTTAGAATAAATTATTTTTAATTAAGGGAAGAAAAAAATCGCTAAACAGGCAACTGTCACCGGTGCTTATTGTACTCTTACAACTTTCACATCTCTTTGCAATAGTACTTCAAGGAAAAAACTATTTACAAGCTAAAAAAAAAAAAAAAAATGCAAACACTATGTAAATTTGCATTATTTCCAGTCGTAAACACTTTGTCCCGAAAAGAATCCGTTGGCTTCAGCTTCGTGTATATAAAGCTTATTACTTTCATAAAAACAAAACGTTTTAGATGTTGTATATACCTTATAAAAGGGAGTTATATTTTTAGATTATCCGTGAATATTATTTTGACTGTAGGTCTTCAAAAATCGAGTATTTATCATATGATTGCATTCGGACACTGCTCGAAATCGCTTTTACCGTGCGAACAGCGAGTTGCGATGAAGGCATATTTCTTATTATCAAGAGTGAAAATGCCTTGCATTAATCACTTGGTATATTTGAGTAATTGTATTGCTGTTGCTTCGTGTTCATTGTAACAGACATTAAATGAATGCAGTTAGGGGAAAGTGAAAATATGCGGATAATAAATATAAAGAAATATTAATGACTGAATAGAGAGAGAGAGGTAGAGAGAGATTGATAGATTAAGAGAGAGAGAGACAGACAGAGAGACACACACATAGAGATAGAGAAAGAGGCATAAAGAGAGAGAATGATGGAGAGAGAGAGAGAGAGAAAGAGAAAGGCAAAATGGAGATAATATCAATTCATTCGTATGGGAATTATAAAATAAGATCAAATAAATTGGCCACATCATTAGAAATAATGGTACATAGTTTGGCTTTTCATTTAATTATTAGATGCCATTGGCAATTCAAAAGAAACTTCAATTTCCTTTTGAAAGAAATCAGATTGGAGATGTCTCTAATATTTTGTTGTAGGTTAATCCAGGTACTGGATCCTCGTACCTGTTTCCGTGTATAACATCTGTATGAGCAGAGAGTTAATATGTCTGGTTCGAATGCCTGTTTTGTTACCAATTATGTGTAGGTGCATAAACCAATGAGGATATTCACCCTATATGAATTTATGAATGGATATGCCTATGCCCTATTGACATTTTGATTGAACGTTAAACCAGTTTCGTGTAGGGCTTATAGTCATATTTATTTCCGAGAGAGAGAGGGAGAGGGAGACAGAGGGGGGTAGTGCAGTCATGTTTTGGAAATGAACTTGGAGAGAGAGAGAGAGAGATAGTGGGGGAGAGAGAGAGAGAGAGAGAGTAAGAGCGAGCGAGAAAGAGGGAGGAGAGAGAGAGAAAGAGATGGTGGGGAGTAGAAAGAGAGAGAGAGAGAGAGAGAGAGAGAGAGAGAGAGAGAGAGAGAGAGAGAGAGAGAAGCGAGAGAGAGAGAGAGAAAGAGAGAGAAGGAAGGAAGGAAAGAGAGAGAGAGGGGGGAGGAGAGAGAGAGAGGAGAGGAGGGGGGGGGGAGAGAAGCCGTTAGATTTTATACACGTTCTGGATGTGATTCCCACGCCGCCGTTTCTAGACTGAAATGTAGGACAGTTTCTGCCCACCTTTTGCGCCCGGCAGCGGCAATTGGAAAAAAACGAGATGACGGCCTATGACAGGGAAACCTACAGTTTCTGATGCATCAAATCAAGTGCATGGGATAATAAATAACCTCGGTGATACTTGAAATTCAGGCATAAAGCAAAACGGCCATAGCATCATGTTTTCTTTTTACCTTCTGCATGTCACTCCTTCATTCTGTCTCTCTTGCCCTTTCTTCATCTTTATTTCTCTCTCTCTCTCTCTCTCTCTCTCTCTCTCTCTCTCTCTCTCTCTCTCTCTCTCTCTCTCTCTCTCTCTCTCTATCTATCTATCTCTCTCTCCCTCCCTTCCCTCCCTCCCTCCCTCCCTCCCTCTCCCCCCTCTCTCTCTCTCTCTCTCTCTCTCTCTCTCTCTCTCTCTCTTTCTCTCTCTCTCTCCCTCCTTCCTTCTCCCCCCCCACCCCTC
>NC_091571.1:23379286-23384286 GCF_042767895.1 Penaeus vannamei | reverse complement strand
TTATATGTTGTTCTCTAAGCCATGGCGCTTCATAAAAGTCCATTTTCACATTTAATCTTTTTTTTCTTGTATAAATTATTCATTTGTGTGTGTTGTGTCAACACAATAGAGTATTTCACTAAAGAAAACATGTTTGCAAACATTTTTATGTATTAATGAATATGTAATTGCTAAATAAGCGACCAACGACCTCAGATGTTTTTTTTTTTTATTTATTTATTTTTTTTTGTCTGAATATCTCACTTATTCAGTCTCCGCCTCCTCTCTCTCTCTCTCTCTCTCACACTTATAACTAACAAAACTACAATGATTCCAGGTTTCTGGACGAATCGCCACGCTGGCTGATCGTGCGCGGCCGACATGACGATGCGCTGCGCATCCTCCGCAAAGCTGCGCGCTGGAACAAGGCTCAGCTGCCGCCCGAGGAGGAGCTGCGCGCCCTCATGGACCTCATCAGGAAGGAGGTGACTGGGCCTTGACTGAGGCTGAAGAGTTTGTCATGTTTCTGTTTATTTGTTGGACGCTTTCAGAGGCAATGTGAAGCTTGCTTTGCGGGAAAATGCATGTGTAATGGAAATATGCTGTTTGTCATGTAATGTACAAATCACGAAGGAATACAGCACGTAAGATAAGAAGGAAAAGCGAGAGCAAAGCTGCTCGTATTTTAAGAATATCGTTTATTATTAACAATGAGATAATGCTGACAGTAATAGATGTAGCTTTAATGTCACCATGCCTTTTGCTCGATTTTATTCAGATGTGGCATTTCCATTATCTGACTGTACATGTCAATAGCATCCTAAAATTCCGAAATTTTCAAGCGATGCATACTTGTTGAATATACTGTAGCGATCTTTTCCGTCTTGATAAAAAAAAAAAAAAAAAAAAAAAAAAATGCTAACATGGATGTCACTGGATTGGAATTTTCTTTTACAAATACTAGAAGCAACTCATGCAATTTTACAATGCACATTTAGGAATAATTTCGTTTCATCACAACCCATTTATGTTAATAAGCATAACGTATTTGTGTGTGTGTGTTTCACATTTTATAAACCGCACTGATGTTCAACAGGCACTGACTGCGTCGACGGAAAGCGCTGCGTCCTCCTCGGGGCTTGTCAAATCCTTAAAGAATATAATGGAAGACGTTATTGTGCTTGTAAGGTGAGTCTTGCTATTCCAATTTCACCTTGTGCTGGCAAATTTGATGTGATGATTATAATTGTTGTTAACAACTGTGGCGATAGCTTTACAGTGTCATACTAACTACGTTTCTGCACAAGTATTGCCACAAGTATTCTTATTTATATATTTTATGTACAAGACCACAATTATACATTGTGCAAATGTCGGATCCTATTTTCGTGCAGATATTCTTGAGGCTGCCATGTGGTTGAATGAGTATTGTATTAGCGTAAGGAAGAAATGTGTGATAAAAATCGAATGACTCTTGGTGATGGAAATGCATTTACACCATGTATGTTTTAAATGAAAATGCTAATGATTTGCATGGTGGAGTGCTTTAACCTGCATATGGAATATGGAATCGTCAGCCATACTTTAAGCATGCATTAAAAAGTATTTTCAGTTTTTTTAAGTAGGTTCTGAAAAAAATTGGATGATAAAAAGCCTCTAGCAACAACAAAGCTAAAATCATTACTGTTGTCTGAAGCTGGCATGAATATCCGAAAGTACGCTTGTTTTCCAGAACGAGGAGGATGCGCAGCATTACGCTGTCGTTCTATGCCCAGTTCTTCGTGCTGGGAATGGTCTACTACGGCCTCTCGTTCGGCGCCGACAAGCTGGGCGTGGACCCGTTCGTGTACATGGCGGTCAGCGGGGTGATGGAGGTCCCTGGCGGCACGCTGACCATTCCTCTCGTAGAGAAGATGGGCAGGAGAGCCTCGAGCACGCTGTTCTTCGTGATCACCGCCGGCTCGCTCTTGGTGCTCGGCTTCATCCCAGATGGTACGTATCCTGTAGCTCTAGGTCAGTTGTTACAGCTACTTCCATGGACCATAAATAATATCGAATGAATAACTCTTATTCACTCTCAGCCTTGGAGTGGCTGGTGATTACAATGGCCATGCTGGGTCGGTTGGCTATCTCGGTAGCCTTCCAGGTCGTGTACCTCTATGCCAGCGAACTCTTCCCGACTGAGGTGCGCGTCCGAGGGCTCGGGACTTGCACGATGCAAACAACGGTCGGCGCCATGCTAGCCCCTTTCATTTTGGAGATACTGGTGAGTTAAGGATCTCGCTTGTTCTTATTCAAAGGATCTTGTTTGTTTTAATCCCAAGAACACCTTAGAATTTCTTATCTGAAAAAGTAAAGAACAATGAAGGTAGTCTTTTTTCTATTTCAGATTTTTTTTTTTTTTTTTTTTTTTTTTTACTTGAATGTGGATCCAGGATTTTTTTTAATGATTGCTTCAGTTACCCTTATTACCTTGTCGGAAGTATGCACTTCTTGAGCGCTTCGAGCAGGATAACTCAAAAACTTGGACAGATTCTTAAATATATATATTCTTACTAGAAGTGTGTCTTAGTCCACATTAAATGCCTTTAAATTTTGATGATGATCCGGATCACGGTCCGGATCTAGAATGTTTGAAATTATTGCATCAGTTACCCCTATTGCCTCGGCGAAGGTATCATGATAATGATAGAAATAATTATTATAATTGTTATTATCATAAATATAATTATCATTAACACCATTATCATTTTCATTATCAGTGATATTATTACTTTTACCTCTACCAAAGAAGGTATGTTTTTGGTGGTGTTGGTTAGTTTGTTGTATCTTAGCCTAACGTGATGGTAATCCGAATCATGATCCGGATACCGGAAGTTCTTATCATTATCATTATCATTGTTATCATTATTATTATTACTAATATTGCTGTTGTTATCATTCTTATCATAATCATTATTTTTTTATTACTATCATTATTGTCATTATTTTGTTATCATTATTACTATGATTTTCATTATCATCATTATCATTATTATTATTATTATTATTATTATTATTATTATTATTATTATTATTATTATTATTATTATTATTATTATTATTATTATTATTATTATTATTATTATCATTATTATCATTGCTGTTGCTGTTATGAAGATGATGATGATGATGATAATTATTATCATCATTATAGTTTTTATCATTGTTGTTAGTATGGTAATAATAATGACAATAATACTTATGATGATAGTAATGATAATTATTATTGTCATTATCATTTGTTGTTAATTTTATTATTACTATTGTTATTATCATTGTTATTATTACTATTACTATTACCATTATTATTATTATTATTATCATTATTATTATTATTATTATTATTATTATTATTATTATTATTATTATCATCATTATTATTAATATTAATATTTTTATTATTATTATTATTATTATTATTATTATTATTATTATTATTATTATTATTATTATTATTATTACTACTACTATTATTAGTAAGATTATTAGTATAATTATTGTTATTATTATTATTATGATTATGATTATTGTTGTTGTCGTTGTTGTTGTTATGATTAACAGTATTTTTATCATTTTTATTGTCATTATTATTATTATTGTAAATATTATTATCACTATTATTATTGCTCTTGTTGTTGTACCTGTTACTATAATAAATGTTATTATTATTGTTATCATTATCATTACTATCATCATCATCATTGCTCTCATTAGCCTGATTCCCACAGAACCTAATTGATTATTCGTAGCTTTATTGATAATCTGCCCATACAATTTCACTGTATTGTATCATCAACTTTTCCACGCAATTCAGTCAGCGCTGGCAGAATAATAAATTCTTTGGTGGTGGTAAAAATATCCAGTGTTCAGTTTTCGTTAGTGACTTCTTACAAGGTCAGCAGCATATCAGTAATTGTAGGCAGATAAATTCAAATATACTTTCCATGTATGAGTTGTCAGTGGTAAATAGAAAATTAAAAAATCATTGGTGGCATGGTCATACTCAGACAATTACGATGTTCATTTTAATAGTAACATTGTTTTTACAAATGAAAAAGCTCTAGCAGGTCTCACTAATGACTCATCCTCAACTAAGGAGGCAATCCAAGATACTCCTAATTATTATATGGTTGATATTTATTGGTCTTTGCAGTAGTACCAAAGTCGCGTGGCCAAGGCGATTGCCAAGTGGATTGTTTATAATAATGAAATATATTTCTATGCACAGTGTCTCGGATAAAGTGATAGAATAGATGTTTTTTTCTTAATTGTGGTTTGATCTACGCAAACAAAAATGTCTAAATTTTCTTTCTCATTTATTCTTGTATTTCTATCTCCGTAATTTACGTGTCCTGTATGATTCAAGGGCTCCATCAAGTCATGGGTGCCCCTGTTTGTGTGCGGCGTGGCAGCCTTCGTGGCCAGCGTGACGACGTTCTGGCTGCCCGAGTCCCGCACGGCGTCCATGCTGGACACCGTGGCCAGTCTGGAGGCCGCTCACAGCGGGGCCAAGGAATCAAGGTAGGAATAACGCACGAGTGTGTGTTGCATGTTTTTGTGCATGCGTGTACACCATCGCTTGCCAATAAAGCAACATATACCGAGAAGTACAAATATGAAATAAAGAGAAAAGGAAAATATATGTTAATGTTTGTATGCATTACACATATGTTCTAAAAAATATATATATAATAATAAAAAAATAAAAAAATAAAAAAATAAACAAATAGATAGGTGCATTTCGATATCAGTTTATGCATGGACATGCACACACACACGCACGCGAGGACGCGCACGCGCGCGCACATATACTCTCTTTTCCTCTCTCTTGGAGCTGGAGTGACCCGACCCGGGAGGTATGCGGGTCGTGGCTGCTGCATATAAATAGAAAGACAGATAAATAGATATATGCATAAATATGTGTGTGCATATATATATAGATATGTAGATAGATCGATGTGTAAATATGTATACTATCT
>NC_091571.1:23361786-23366786 GCF_042767895.1 Penaeus vannamei | reverse complement strand
ACAACCCTAAACACTTCTTCAAGTAGCGTATACATGACATTACGGCAATCACAACCTTAAAAGACTCCAGCCACCCTTGTAATCGAACCAGGGCACAAAACACGTTTACTCAACACTCCCAATCTTTTTTCACACATGAAGACGACAATATACCCATCATACCAGCCCGCCCGTATTCCTAAATCCCGTCGCTTGACAACACAACACTACTGACCACACTTGACACCAAGAAAGCCACTGGACCAGACCAAATCCCTGCCTTGATCCGCAAGTCCTGTGCCAATGTCCTTACTCCCTTCCTTCAGTCTATTTTCTCTCAATCACTTTTGCCTTAAGCATCCTACCTGATCGTTTGCAAATTTTTGAACACATAATACACAAACACATAATGAATCACATTGATACCCACAACATTCTTATAGACTCACAACACGGTTGTCGGCCTGAATGATCATGTGAGACAACTAATCACCATTCATCATGACATTGCTCGACAACTTGACAGACGCGACACAGAACAAGTTGAAGCCATGCTGCTCGACTTGCCAAAACTTTTGACAGAGGTCCGCACAGAAGACGAATATGACGGGATCACAGGATCACTTCTTCGCCGGATCACTACTTTTTTGACGTGTAAGACCCAACCCTTCCTACTCAACGGTGCATCTTCTGACACGGCCCCGTCTCTTCCTCTTCTGGTGTCCCGCAAGGCACCGTTCTTGGCCCCCTTCTCCATCTGTACATTAACGACCTTCTACTTTCGACACCTAATTCTTCTACAAGACTTTTTGCTGACGACAGTGTTTTGTTTCTACATATTAAAGATGAAGACGACTGCAGACTCTTTCAAGACAGAGACGCCCTGGAACAGTGGGAAAAATCGTGGCAGACCTGACAAATGTAAAATTCTCCAATTCACCAAATCTCACACAACGATACACTACACCTACTCCCAACACAATCAACAGCTGATACCTATAGCATCTCATAAATATCTCGGCATTCACCTCACAGACAATCTTATCTTTAACACACAAATTGATTTCATCACCAACAAAGCAAACAGAACACTGGGGTTTCTGAGGAAGAACATACACAACTGTACAACTGACATCAAACACGTAGCTTAAAATACACTTGAACGCCCAACACTTAAATACTGTACGGCCGTATGGGACCCTTACACCAAGCACAAGATTAAGAAGCTGGAACAGGTCATTACTAGGGCTGCCAGGTTTATTACACATTATTACACACGTACACCCGGTATTACATCCCATAGAATAATAATAATAATAAAAATAATAATAATAGGGACAACCTTATAGATATCAATAAACACGAATACTTACAAGCAGCACATATACGCAAAATACGGGACTCACACACTATTAAATTCACCACATACCACACCAACACCGACTCTTACTAGCACTCGTTTCCACGTCCCATACGCGACTGGAACAGGCTACCCCAACTTATCATCGAAGCAAAAACACTCAATGCTTTCACTTACAAACTAAACGAACACATTACACTACAAGCACCTTCACAAACACCGACACTATCACTTATACCCTAATCCTTTCCCTCATCCCAAGCAACTAACAACAAATATTCGTGCTATTCGCTTATCAGCCCCCTACGCAGTATTATTGAGACTGAGATTGAGATATGTATATCTATCTATCTATCTATATGTATATATAAGTGGGTATATATATATATATATATATATATATATATATATATATATATATATATATATATATATATATATATGAAACGTATCCATGTTGACAAATGTAGAAAAGGTATGAATGAGACTGGATATCTTCACATTACAAGAGATGTATTTGACCGGTTTCTATTACTTCATCATATATATATATATATATATATATATATATATGTACATACACACACACACACACACACACACACACATATATATATATATATATATATATATATATATATATATATATATATATATATATTTATATATTTATTATATATGTATGTATGTATATATTCATATACATACATATATATATATATATATATATATATATATATATATATATATATATATAGATAGATAGATAGATAGATAGATAGATAGACAGATAGATAGATAGATAGATATAGATATATATAGATAGATAGACAGATATATATATGTATATATATATATATATATATATATATATATATATATATATATATATATATATATATTATATATATATATGTGTGTGTGTGTGTGTGTGTGTATGTATGTATGTATGTATATATGTATATATGTATGTATACATATGTTCATATATGTATATATATCCGTATATACATATATAACTAATTATTTTGAGGATTCTTATCATGATATAATTAATGACGGGGATGAGGATTCTCATAACTACTGATGATAATAATAATGATAACAACGTAAAATAATGATAATGGTAATGATAGCAACATGATAACAGCAATGATAATAATGATAATGATAATAATAATAATAATAATAATAATAATAATAATAATAATAATAATAATAATAATAATAATAATAATAGTTATTGATTATAATATCAGTGATAATAATAAATGTCATAATAACACTACCAATCATGATAGTCATAATTACAATGATGATGATAATAAAAATAGCAATAACAATAGAAATTATTATTATCATTCTTCTTATTATTATCATTCTTCTTATTATTATCATCATTCTTATTATTATTATCATTCTTATTATCATTATCATTCTTACTGTTATTATTAATTTGTTATTATCATCATCATCATTCTCATCATCATTATTATTATTATGATGAGGATGATGATGATGATGTTGAAGATGATAATAATGATAACAATAAGGATGATAATGATCATATTGTAAATGATTATGATAAAAGGAATAAGACTAAAGAGGCTGACGATAATAGGTATGATAGTCATGATATGGATAATTGTTATAAAGATGATGAGAATTTTGATAATGATAGTGATATAAATATTAAATCTGATAATGACAGTTACAATAATGATGACTGTAATGATAGTAGATAATGACAATGATAATAACAATAATAATACTTATAATAATAATCATAATTATAGTGATGATAATGGTAACAATTATAATAATGGTAATAATAATTAAAACAGCAATATTGATAATGATGATAATTCTAGTAATTATGATAATATTAATGATGATTATAATACTAATGATAATAATAATAATAATAATAATAATAATAATAATGATAATAGCAACAATAATAAAAAATATAATAACAATAGTAATGATAATGATATTATCATTATTAATAAAAATAATAATGATGACGATAATAACAATAATAACAATAACAATGAGTAATGGATGATAAAAAAGAACGTAATCCTCGTTATCATTAGTTTACCGTTCTCATGATCATCGGTACTGACATCATTACATTTTTTTCTCTTCTGCTTTTATCATAACTTTGTCTTTCCCTTTTACAACCATAGCACCTTTATTTTTGACGCTAATATATATCAGTCATCGTTTGCACCTTCCGTTTTCTTCCGACAAGTCCTCTGGTGGCAAACACTAAAACTAGCGCATGATTTTTATTTGATCGCAAAAGGAAAGGTTAGTGGATAATACTGCTTGAAAAACTTTTATCTTCACCGAAATGTCATGTTCTAAAAAAATAACAAAGTCAGACATAAAAACTTTATGTTCCTTAACATTAGAGAAAGTTTGAAGAAATTTATTGTTATATATTTGTATGATAGATATTTACTTGCAGTTATGGTGTCCAGGCAATGGATGGCCCAGTGCAGAAACCTGCTACTAATTCCTTGTTTGTCTGCAAATTTGTATCCTAATTTTACTCTTTGCTGGGTAGTTCATTACCGTATGTGTGAAAGAACCGATTTTGACAAGAGAAAATATCTTGGAAATGTTCACTATCGTCGGGCAGCCCATTACCTGGTTTTACCCCATCACTCAGGCAGAGGTCTAAGTTTCGGCCCCATGCACGCACGCTCTCACACACATACACACACACACACACACGCACACACGCACACACACACATACACACATACACACATGCACACATGCACACATGCACACACACACACACACACACACACACACACACACACACACACACACACACACACACACACACACACACACACGCACGCACACACGCACGCCCACACATGCACGCACGGACGCACACACTCACACACACATATGCACACGTGCGCACGGACGGACGGGCGGACTAGTGGCACAGGAAATGACGGTGCAAAGATTTTTGCTCAGCCGGAAACAAAATGATGAAGTATTTTGTCATATAGTTGGTTAACAAAGAAGTTATTAAAAAAAAAAAAGTGAAAACTGAGTAAGAAAAATACTCAACAACAGTTTTAACAACAAAACAAGTGAGAGAGAGAGAGAGAGAGAGAGAGAGAGAGAGAGAGAGAGAGAGAGAGAGAGAGAGAGAGAGAGAGAGAGAGAGAGAGAGAGAGAGAGAGAGAGAGAGAGAGAGAGAGAGGGACAGAAACAGCTAGGCATAGACAAAGATAGATAGGGAGGGGTGGGGGGGGGAGATTGCAATCAACTGTGATATAGAGGAAATGATGCGGAGTTGGCCTTGAGGACTTAACAATTTCATTCTCTCCGTCATTGTTGAGTTGTTCGTCCTGTGCAGTGTGATTAAGATTCAGTGAATTTCAGATAGGTGTATTCAACGCAACACGCATCGATGGATGACGCGTATTCACCAGGTAAACTTTAAACGCCGTGAAGTGAAAGGTACACAGGTATCTTGGCCTAAAGCCGGGGCATTGTTTGTAATGAGTGGGTTATACGTCTGTTAATCTCTCTCTCTCTCTCTTTCTCTTTTCCCTCTCTTTCTCTGTCTCTCATTCTCTTTCTTCTCTCTCTTTCTCTCTCACTCTCTCGATCTCTCTATTTTTTT
>NC_091571.1:23346786-23351786 GCF_042767895.1 Penaeus vannamei | reverse complement strand
ATTCAGGATATAACATGAGTATATCCTAGTACATCAACTGAGTAAGAACAGTTCTGCTGCTCCGGCGTAGAAATACTATTCCATTTCATATACAGTCGTGGCATAATATACTGCATATTTCGAGTATAATACGAGTATTCATATCCCACAGCACATCAGACCAGATGAAGTATTCATATGACTTCGTACCTTATGGTAGATTGTCTGAAAAAACACGAATCACATGGCGCTGTATGTATTCTTAACATAGAAAAAATGTACATTTTTGCCCTTCTATGGAATCCGAAGTAAATCACGTGCATGTGACGGTTTGAAAAAGTGCGATTCTAGAGAGACAAAGAAATTTGCATGAAAATCGAGGATAATTGGAACGGTCATATGTCTTCGACATACAACATGACATGTTTACTGATTTAAGATCAAACAGATGTGGCTGCATTTTTTTTCCTTTTAATAGGAATAATGATACGAATAACACATTCGTGTTTTTCCAACTGACTTTTTTCATATTTTTCTTTTTGTTGCTATGGTGAAATTAATTTCATATTATCTTCGCAATAATCCCAACCCAATTCATATATTCATAAAGGGAATCGGAAATTTCAAAGGAAATTTATTAAAATATATATAATATTTATAGAATATTTCTCACCTCGTGTGATCTCGGGGATATTGATATGTGCCTTGACACAGACTGAAATCGTCTGGATGCAACTCTCTATCTGTAAGTCATTCATCGCTTTCTACAGATCGCCCTTATTAACACAGAATACCTACAAAGCCTTGAAACATCTCTATCACGCATAAACGGAGACAAAAACATATACCTCTGGCGATTTCAACCCTCCCGACATAGACGAGACTGCTCTGTCCCCCATGATTCCCCACACCCTGACCTTGCGGCTCCCATCATTCCCCCACGCAAACAGACGCCAACTACATGACACTTTCATGGAAATCATAAATACTTAACTCACTCTCGCAAACAGTACTCTTTCCAACGCGAACACAAAACATGACACGCCCGATGGCGTCGGTGACCCTCACACCACCCCACAAATTCTAGATCTTTTTCTCACGAACAGCGTTCTAGACATAACAAACACCAAGGTTATCCCAGGACTAAGTGACCATGACGTTGTCCTCGTTGACGCAGACCTCAGACCAACCAGACAAAAACAGAGACGCAGAACAATTTTCCTCTTTTCCAGAGCCGAATTAGACGCAATCACACAGGACATCACTAACTTTAGCACAGGCTACTTTTCCACAGATCCCCACACAAGACCATTTACCTCAAATTGGGATAAATACATACCACAAAAAACACCTTCAAGTACACATACACTTCCTTGGTTCTCCAGGGACAGACAATATCGTAAGAAACATTGATTCTACAGACGTGCGTAAACATATAACACTCCAGAAAATTGGGCTGCTTTCTAATCCCTTTTTTTAAAAAAACATAAAGAAAGCAGAACACGAACACATTTCCACCTACCTCACAAACAACGTCGGAAACAACCCTAAACACTTCAAATTCTTCAAGGCACGCAGACACGACACTATGGCGATCACAGCCTTAAAAGACTCCAAGAAGACTCCTTGTAACTGACCCAGAACACAAAACACAGTTACGCAAAACACACTTCCAATCTGTTTTCACACGTGTAGATAATAATACACCAGCATACAGAAATTACAGTCCACCCTTGACACCAATAAAGCCTCAGGATCAGACCAAATCCCTGCCTTGAACCTCAAGTCCTGTGCCCCTGTCCTTGCTCCCATCCTTCAATTAATCTTTTCCCAATCACTTGCCTCTTACACTCTACCGACTGACTGGCTTTGCGCTAATATCACCCCCTTTTTAAAGACAGGCGACAGATTGACCCGACTAATTATCACCCCATCTCCCTCTTATAATACTTAAATACATAATGAGTCACATTGATATGCACATCCTTATAGACTCATAACACGGTTTTTGGCCGACGATCATGTGAAACCCAACTTTTCGCCACTCATCATGACATTGGCCGACAACTTGACAGACATGATACTAAACAAGTTGACGCCATACTGCTTGACTTTGCCAAAGCCTTTGACAAAGTTCCTCACAAAAGACTGACTTAAATTACATTACGGGATCACAGGACCAATTCTTCACTGCTTTCTTGATGTGTAGGACCCAACGTGTCTTACCCGACGGCGTATCTTCCGACCCTGTCCCTGTCTCTTCTAGTGTCCCGCAAGGCACCGTTCTTGGTCTCTAACTTTTCTTCCTGTACATTAACGAGCTCCCACTTCCAACACCTAACTCTTATGCTAGACTTTTTGCTGATAACAGTCTTTTGTTTCGACCCATAAAAACTGGAGACTACTGTAGACTTCTCCAGCAAGACATAGACGCCCCAGAACAGTGGGCAAGATCATGGCAAATGTCTTTCAGACCAGATAAATGCTAAATTCTCAGCTTCGCCAGATCCCACGCACCAATTCACTACAGTTACACCCTACATAACCAACATTTAACACCTACAGCATCCTATAAATACCTCGGCATCCACCTAACCAATAACCTTACTTTCAACACACACATTGGCAATAAAGCAAAAAAAGAACACTGGGGTTTCTGAGGAGGAACCTACACAATTCTACACCTGACATCAAACACATAGCTTACAACACACTTGTACACCCAACACTAGAGTACACACATATGTCTGGTATTACATCTCACACACACACACAAAAAAAAAATAATATGGACCTGCCTGAGAAACGAAGACAAGCACACAGGCTTACAATCACAAATAACCTCATAAACATCAATAAATACGAATACTTACAAGCAGCACACTCACGCAACACAAGGAACTCACACAACAGTAAATTCGTCACTTACCACACCAACACTGGCTCTTACAAGCCAAAAACACTCAATGCTTTCATTAACAAATTGAATAAACACTCAACATTACAAGCCCCTTCTCAAACACTGACATTTCCACTAGCACCTTAATCCTTTTCCTTTCCCTCAGCAACCAACCATCAATGTGCGTGTTATGCGCTTATCAGTGCCCTGCAGATTACTAATGAGATTAAAATTATGTGAATTAATTATAAAAATGAGGCCTGAGATATATTAGAAAATGTGAGTGGTTGGCAACTTTAACTGTTGTTATATCAAGTTAGGCCAATTTTGACTAAATATGGTTCTCTTGCCTTCCAGAGAGGTCTGTATCCGGGTCTGATTCTTTTTGTAACAATTGGACTTTGCATTATTTATTTCTTGTGTGAACTATAGATGTTTCTTTTTCAGCGAAAATGGATCATAGTGCTTTATGCGACTGCTTTCAGGTCTTTGAGAATTTATCAGTTCAGGCAAATCTTCCTTATAGAACGTTCTGATAAAGAATGGAATCCTAACATGAAGTATTCCAAGGCTTTGATTCACTTTCTGCTTGTCACACCATTCAGTATGATCGTCCTTTAGGATTCCTACTTCCGATAATGTGTGACAGCTCTGTTTTATACGCTATGTCCAAACACCTATGCATAATAATTTTAGCTAACTTTAATGCAGGTAAGAGGTCCTGTGCCAGTTTCACAGTGCAACTGTTGGTCTGACATGTGGTCCCGCCAACAGTATCCCATGATCCGGCACAAGGACCTATTACAAAAGGGTTCAAGACGTGACTCCAAGGCACAGGATAATGTCCAGGTTTCACTACCATATAGCAAAACTGGTATTATCAGGGCCTTGAAGGTGCATAGCTTGATCCTTCTGCACAGGTACTGGCATCTCCAAATACTCTTGTTGAAAGTTTATGACCCCTGCTGCCAGGCCAATCCGTCTGCTGACTACCTGGTTTGACCGCCCAGAGTTATGAACTACACTACCAAGGTGTGCAAAGCTCTCTGTGACTTTAATGCCCTCGCTGTAAGCACGTACTGACTGAACAGATTCTCCTAACAAGTCCCCAAAGTCCTGGATCTTGTTCTTGGTCCAGGAGACCTCTAGACCCAAGGGCTTCACTTCATTACGAGCTGCATCAAGCGTTTCATGCTTGAAGATGTCCCACAGAAGTACAAGGTACGTCAGAGTGTCAGGCACTACAGAACGACCAAAGACTGCCTCAGCAAACCCCCGGGAATATTCCTCCCTCAACGTGTCCAAATGATACACCCTGGGCTGATCATTAAACCACTGGGGAGTTTTGAAGTGGACCTGGAGGGTAGCCACAACCAATCTATGGTCAGTACCACAGAACTCGGCACTCCTATATACCCTGCAGTTCTGGAGGATCCTCCAATGAGTGCTAACGAGTATGTTGTCCATCATCTTGGCTGCATTACTGGCTTCGCTGTATCGCGTCCTGCCATGTGGGTCTTAGCACTTGTAATAAGAGCCAGAAACCCTCAATTTCTGGGACCTAGCAAAGTCCCGGAAAAGGAGGTTATTCTCGCTGCCGGCATCAACTCCCGAACCATGGGGCCTGACATAGCCAGCTCGATCACAGCCAGACACCGCACTGAAGTCACCCAGAACAATATGAATATCTCGCCGGGGACACCTGTCTGTCACAGATGCTAGTTTAGCGTAGAACATCTCTTTCATGTCAAATTTACAAACATCGGTAAGAGCGTACACAGCAATATGAGACATGAAGCCAAATGCTAGCTTCAGTCTCAATACCATTATATGCTTAAGTGGAGTAACCTCTACTACCGAGGGCTGGAGTCTGCAGTAGTGGCTACTCCCTTGAGATGGTGACCATCACTGCTTCCCGACCAGTAGTATGTGTAGCCACTTACACTGATCGTGCCACTGCCAGGTCTTCTCACCTCTAAGAGAGCAACTAACTCAGCCTCCCCAGTTTCCTCAATAGCAGAGGCAACCGATCATCCAGACGCAAAGAATGGATGTTTCCTCACCCTGACTTCCCGCCTGAGGTTTAGTCTTGGGCAGTCACTCTGGGTGGATGCCACCTCTG
>NC_091571.1:23341786-23344286 GCF_042767895.1 Penaeus vannamei | reverse complement strand
CCTGCGTAGTGATGTGGGAGCCTCGTTGAAGTCTACGTTGTTTATATATCGTTAAACGCATTCAGTTCAAGTCTGCGCTGCATGCTATGTAAACTTTCTCCCGTTGCGTTGGCCGTCTCGGCCTGAATTCGAATCATGGGAAGCTTCTCCTTTCAGAGTAATAGGCTGGAGGGACAGACCTTTCCTCTTTGTCAGCATATCTCAAAAAAAAGAAAAAAAAATCCTTTAAATCTTCCAACAGTGCAATTACATATTTCAATACCGTCTACAATTTCTCTTTCTCTCTCCTCGCCTCTCCCCTTCTCTCTAATGCTATGATCGCCGCAAGGGTAATTCTGATTATAGACCCCAAACCATGCTCCCATCACTTGGTCAGATATAAGAACGACCAACCTTGACCTCTCCCCCACTCTTTCTCGCTTCACCAAGAGACCGCCGTCTACCCGCCATCTCCCTCACTAAGGTGGACGGCTCCAATACTGACTAGCCTCGCTCGTATCGGGTTTCTTTCTGCTTATGTGTGAACTCTTAATTATAGAGTTAATTCAGTTCAGTTCATTTACATTTGTGAAGACTAGCTTCGTCCAGGTCTTGTCTCTAGAGTGGCCCGGCCTGTGTCAACTATTTCTAGTTGACTCATGTGTTTTCTTTGAACTGTATGCTTAGCGCGGTGGTTGGATTGCAAGCAAGCGATCCAGCTACCACGGTGTAAGCATGTGGCATACCCTTCTAACAGCCCGGCAGCTGTGGTGGGTGTTATATATTAACATACACTAAATGATATATGTTGTTAATACTAAAAAGTTCCTAGGTATAAATTGACTAACATTTATCATGTTTGTGAGACCCATGTAACGACGTGCAATCCGTTTTCTATGACCGGTCAAGTGTATGCCCTAGCGGCGATGTATGTAACCCCTCATGACTTAGCAACAATAAAGAGCTGACATAGAAGAGACTCTTTCTACAAACCCTACAATAAACGGGTTTATCCAAGATTTCGTGATCCCTACATTGGCGAACGAGGATGGGAGATAACGAAGCGCATATCCTATGATTTCAGGTGAGATATGAAGTGATGTTATACTGTTTGGGAGATAGATGAGAACATCCCCAACGTTGGCGACAAGGATGGGATATGACGAAGCGCATATCTTATGAGAACTACATGTGCTATAGCTTTGGAGTTTTGGCTCAGTCTCCTTTGGCTTGGGTTAACGATCATGGAGGTTGGGGGCATGCCCATGCCCTTTTCGGCTAGTCTGTCAGCAAGCTCATTTCCTTGGATGCCTATGTGGCTTGGGACCCGGTTTATGATTATTCTTCTGCCATGATTCTTTGGGCTATGGCGAGTACAGAGGTCAGAAGGTAGATATTGCCTTGGGGTATGCTATGCTGTAGACTGTCAGTGGTTGCTCTCGAGTCTGTAGTATGTCGTGTCCAACCCTTAGGGACATGTGCGTCATAGCTTCCATGATCGCAAGTGTTACAGCTGACCAAAATGGATGTTGTGGTATCCCTTGCTGCGAAGCCGGCACCTTCAGTACGGTTTATGGATACACGGATCCATTAGTATAGTAGGTTATGCTACCTACCTTATTATTTGAGCAATGACCCAAAGATCTTTTCTCCTTGACAGGCTCAGAACTGAGAACTCGATCAAGTTGTTTGCACACGGCGGGAGTTCTTTATAGTCTGGGTGAGGGAAGTCCATGCCCTTGGCAAGCAGTGGTTCTTTGAGCTGGAAGCGTATCAATACTCTGGCTGTGTAGGTGAGCCAAGAGTTGTCTGCATACAGCTGATTGTCTTGCTGTAGGCGTCTGAATACTCTCTGTCTTAAGTATGAATTTCGAGGTGCCTGCAAGATCTTGGAAAGGAACTGGGCTGCCATTAAATCAATGCGGGTGTCCAGGGACGGTAAGCCGGTCTACATGAGGAGGTTAATGACCGTTGTCCATCTGGGGGCACCCAGAATGATCCTGGCTGCTTCATTTTGTACTGTTTCCAGATTTTCTTTAAATGTTGTGCTGGGACCAATGAGGGTGACAGAAGCATAGTCAATAATAGGTCGGGCAGCATGTACATAGAATGATCTTAGTACTTTGTGTCCTGCTCCTATGTGTTTCCTGGTCATTAATTTCATGACTTAGTCTTTCCTTGGTTCGGTCAAGCAGGTGCTGGATTTCCTTTTTGAAAGTGAGTGTGTGGCCTATCCATACACCAAGGTATAGGTAGTTCTTCCCTAGTGAACAGTGAGTTTTTAGTTTTTGACATTGGTTCTCAGTGCCATAGCTTTTGATTTTGCTGCCATGGAAGTAAGCGAAACGAATTTTCCTCCCATGGGCCTTGTGCCTGATCGTCCTTGGAGGCTACGGTTACCTCCTGCGGGACTGGCGCTGATTCAGCGTTACGACCTCCCTGCCCTGCCTGCTCTTCCTGCCGATACTCCTGTGAGTCTATGGAATGTGTCTGTGAAGAAGATCGGGTGTGGATGTTAGTT
>NC_091571.1:23304286-23319286 GCF_042767895.1 Penaeus vannamei | reverse complement strand
TATTGCAGCGATCTTTTCCATTTACACACACACACTCACACACACACACACACACACACACACACACACACACACACACACACACACACACACACACACACACACACACACACACACACACACACACATATATTCATATACGTATATGTATATACATATATACATGTATATATATATATATATATATATATATATATATATATATATATATATATATATATATATATATATATATATATATATATATATATATATATATATATATATATATATATATATATATAAATCTATACATATATATTCATATATATATATATATATATATATATATATATATATATATATATATATATATATATTCATATATAATATATATATATATATATATATATATATATATATATATATATATATATATATATATATTCATATATATATATATATATTCATATATAATATATATATATATATATATATATTTATATATATTTTTATATATTTATATATATATATATATATATATATATATATATATATATATATATATATATATATATATATACACACATGTATGTGTGTATCCATATCTATATGCATATGTATATATATATGTATTTATATAAATGTGTGTGTGTGTATGTGTGCATGGGCATATATGTGTGTGTTTCACTTAATATAAACCGCACTGATGTTCAACAGGCACTGACTGCGACCACAGAAGGCGACGCGCCCCCCTCAGGGTTTGTCACATCCTTGAGGAATATAGTGGACAGCATTATTGTGCTTGTAAGGTGAGTCTTGCTATTCCAATGTCACCTTCCCGTAATGGCAAATTTGAGGATTACAATTCTAGTTTACAATAACAGTAGTGAGGACAAAACAGTGTCAGACTACGGAAATATTATATATATTTTCTATGTACTCGTATAAGACCACATATATATACTATGCAAATGTAGGAGTCTATTTTCAGGAAGATATTCTTGAGTCTGGTATGTATTTGAATTAGTATTTTATTGATTGCTGTTATTAGTGTAATAGCAATCGAATGACCTCTGGCGACGGATAAGCATTTTCAACATGCATATTTTGGATGAAAAACTTTGTAAGCAGATGACGGGATGATGACGAAGAGACTATTACCGTTGTTTGAAGCTGGCAGGAATATCCAAAAGTACGATTGCTTTCCAGAACGAGGAGAATGCGCAGTATTACGCTGTCGTTCTATGCCCAGTTCTTCGTGCTGGGAATGGTCTACTACGGCCTCTCGTTCGGCGCCGACAAGCTGGGCGTGGATCCGTTCGTGTACATGGCGGTCAGCGGGGTGATGGAGGTCCCCAGTAGCACGCTGACCATTCCTCTCGTAGAGAAGATGGGCAGGAGAGCCTCGAGCACGCTTTTCTTCGTGGTCACCGCCGGCTCGCTCTTGGTGCTCGGCTTCATCCCAGATGGTACGTAGCCCGTAGCTTCTGGGCCAATTATTAGTTACTGCCCCGGGCCGAAAATAATATTAATGAATAACTTATTCACTCTCAGCTTTGGAGTGGCTGGTGATTACAATGGTCATGCTAGGTCGGTTGGCCGCCACGGTAGCCTTCCAGGTCGTGTACCTCTATGCCAGCGAACTCTTCCCGACCGAGGTGCGCGCCCGTGGGTTCGGGACTTGCATGATGCAGTCAATGGTCGGCGCCATGCTAGCTCCCGTCATTTTGGAAATGCTGGTGAGTGCAGTATATTTATCTCGCTTATTTTAATTCAGAGAATCTTTGTTTCAATTCAGAATATCTTTTTTTATCACTGTAATTTTTATTATTACTATCATTATCATTATTATTACCATAATTAATAATAATAATCAATTTCCGTTAGTAATTACTATTATTGTTAGTTACCTACATTGTTAATATCTTTATTTTTGTTATTGTAGTGGTTGTATGGGCGTTATCTTACCGCACTCAGTCAAAGTTTTCGCTAAAGACTGAAAGGCAACAGAAACACGTGAAATAAGTTAATAGATTCTTGTTAATCAAAAGGAGGAGCAGAGTAATGTACTGGGAGACTTGCATGCGCTGACGGATTCAACTCTGAAGGTCCTGAGAGTTGCCAGGCAACATCAATATGTTTCTATATATTAATACCCTGGTATTTTCACACACATATCAGACATTTCCAAACTTAGAATTCACTTAGATCGGCGAGGAAGTGAGTTGCTTGCAGGATTGCATGGTTTATCAGGATTGCATGGGGTGTCACTGGGAAAGCAGATAGGGGTAAGAAATCGAGGATTCCTACAGCATATTCGTCCTCTTGGGAGCTTAACCTGATAATCTCGAGATCTGCCAATTTCTACGATTGTACCAACCTTATCCCAGTGGAGTGACAGGGTTCTGGATGCAATCCTGGCCATTGATTTTCAACCTGGGTAAGGGACGAGCATGGTGGTTATAGCGATCCTCGACATCTTTAGCTCGATTGGCAGCATGATGGTCACATGCCTTGGAAATTGTTTGCCTTTTCTCCTTGAAGGGCTCTGGGTGGGCTAGCACACAAGAACAGAAGGGGTGGCCATATATCTGTGCTGGGGAGCATCCGGTGTAATTTGGGGCTATTTTGGTGCTCAAGCTAACTTCAATCAAATCTCATCTTACTAGTAGGGTCCACCTTCATTATGAAGCATTTTACAGTTTTCATTGCTGACTGTAAACTGTTGTTGGCTTGGCTGAAGTACCTGCCATGCTTTACATATTAAGATAATGATGATATTGGCGTTAATGCCAGGCCAGAACACAGTTTATGTTGCCCGTCTCTTGTTAGCTTGTACTTCTCCATGGCTATCATGTAGGGGAGCAGATACTGGTTTGTTTGGAATCCATTTCTCACACACTCCAGAAGTCTGACATACGACTTATCACCTGACTTTGTTGACGTGTCGGTGAGGTACTGTACAGTGTTGAGTGTTCCATGTCTTATGGAGATGCTCATCTCTTAGCTTAACATATCTCCCTTGTCTGGACGGCTAATAGGCTAATGTGACATAACATCTGGAATACAGAACTTCTTTCCTGTTGGCCATGTCGCTAAGAACTAGTATGACGATTACTTCTTCAGTCGTAGCCTAGGATTCTCAACTCCCCCTAATGTAAAGTTGTTGAGAATGTGGATAAGTGGGCTGTGGTCAATCTTAAGTTCAAAATGTATTCCTACTTGGTAGTGCCTACATTTTGTTTTAGCCCAGGCTATAATCAATAACTGTAGCTCGTTTGTGGCATATCAAGTCTCAGTATCTGTTTAAAATTTGGAAACACATTGGTTCAGTTGCATCTGGCCTTTACCATGGTCTTGCAACAAGGCGAGCCAAATACCGTAGAGCCACCATGTATCTCGTCAAGATGGTGGGAAATGAGCTTCACCATTCTAAAAATCTGATCATGATCAGGGGTCCATACAAATGATTGCTCAGGACTCGGGCATAAAGGTTGAAGTGCACTGGCAATTTTAGGGGAAAATTCTGCCAACTGTTTTAAGAGGCCCATGAAAGACCTTAGGTCTGTCAGGTTGGCTGGAGTTACAAAGTCTCTTATGGACTTTAACTTCTAAGGATCAGCTCTGCCGAGAGAATGTAACTACAGAAGGATAATGTAGGTGCTGCTAGGGTGTGTTAGGTAATCTGCATTATTTAAAAGAAAGTCATCCACAACCTTCACTAATTTGCTCATGCCCTGTTGTGCCAGGTCGCCTCGACTGCAGAAAGCATCTCCTGTTGCCACAAAACTCATTAGACCGCGACAGTACCGATAGCATCTATTTGTTGTTATGAAGGTGGTTAGTGCTTGATCTTCTGCAAGTTCAATTTACCAGTATCCACACATGGCATCTACTGTGGTGTACCAACAGCTTAGGAAGATCTGTAGTGATCCCCTCACCACCATTTATTATTATTATTATAGTAAGCTATAGTAAGAGCCACACTGAAAAAAACGAGATATATACCATCAAAAGTGACAGTGCAGGTCAAGATACAGCTAAGAAAGAATGAAAAATAGAAAGTCGGCGAATTACATAAGAAAAATATGTTAGCTGACGTTTTAAACTTATCAAGAGTCGAAGAAGTTACAATCTCTGAAGGCAATCTATTTCAAAGTCTACAAATAGTAAAAAAGCATCTAGAAAAAAATGACCTGTAGACGATCGACTTATATCAAATGTCATTGAATTGAGGGTCATAGAACTTCTGGTAATTCTTGCAGGTTGATAAAAATCAGGTAAAAACTTATAGAGATGTGAATTGTCGGTTACAATCTTGTATAAGACTGAAAGAGCCCCAATAAATCTACGATGTCCAGTGTCCAAATTTAAGTCAGGAGAGAAAAAAAAAAAATAATAAAATAAAGCAGTCTTAAGTGTGAGTCTGCAGCAGCTAACCACACAGGACAATACTAAAATTGAGGCAGAATAAAAGAAAAGCACCTACGTATAATGTTGACATCTTCATAGATGACCTTGCACTTGCGAATGATGC
Organism: Penaeus vannamei; assembly: GCF_042767895.1. Taxonomy (NCBI): domain Eukaryota; kingdom Metazoa; phylum Arthropoda; class Malacostraca; order Decapoda; family Penaeidae; genus Penaeus; species Penaeus vannamei. Next base: position 23,314,767 of record NC_091571.1, on the reverse strand, counting down.
CTAACTTTGATGAAATTGCCCGGGCCATATTTCTAATATGCAATTCAAATGTAAACTTTGAATCAAAGGTTACCCCTAAGAGCTTCAGGTTATCCACTGAAATTATTAAAACTCCATTAATCAGTAGACTTGGATGCTGAGGCAACTGCGTTCGAGACATACAATAATTTCTTTAGACTTAGTAGGATTTAATTTCACTCCCCACCAAGAGCACCAAGATTGAATCATCTACAGTGAGACGTTCAGCTACTATTTGCCTAGTTGCCGGAGAAGGAATATCAGCATAGAGAGAAGTATCATCAGCATATGCCAATGATTTATTAGTAATGCCAGACCACATATTGCTTGTATATAAGATAGAGAGCAAAGGGCCAAGAACATTACCTTAATAAAACCCAGAAGATACACGAGAATATGAGCTAAAACTGCCATTATGAACAGGCTGCTGCCTACCAGTTAAAAATTCAGTTAAAATACTTGGATAAATTAACCCAATGGACACGAAATTTGCCGCTCGCCGCCGAGCCCCGCGCCGCGCTTTATTTTCCTGGCGCGCGGGACCCTGCTACGGAATTTAGCCTGACGCCGCCCGGCGGCGCGAAGATTATCGCACCAAAATTGTAGCAGTGTACCCCAAGATATCTGTTTATCGTTGTTTTATTATGAGTGATGAGAGAGTGCACTTTTTCTCATCGTATATTCTACGAAATATTTCGTATTTCTATAGAAGTTGGACAGTGAAGCTGTTCATAAGTGCTCATATTAGCTGATGATATGAACTATTTGACACTAGAAAATAAAAAAAAAATCCTTTTATGAGAGGTCAAGGTACGGACATGTATGTATTTTTTTTTCAACCAAAGTCGCAAATGAATGAAAATAAAAGGCACAACAGAAGTCCTAAAGCCATTTTCGGTGCTCATAAGCAGTCAAACTGAGAATTCAGCCTGTACTTTCTTTCGTACAGCACTCAGAAAAAGGAAAATTCAATTTTATTTTGAAGTACAAAAGTACCTTCACTTTCTCTATAAGAGTTCAAATTGTGTTGTTTGCTTGTGTTTCATTCTTTCGAAAGAAAGAATTGCTTTGATTTTATATGAGAGCTGAAAATGAGGACTTTGCTTTTTTCAATTGCAATAAGGAGCTCAAGATGCGTCTTGGATGCGTCAGGGCCCCAACTCCTCGCCACCATTGCAATTTGGGACGTGTGTATCATGCTCAGCATGGAAACCTGTTTGGTAAAAGAATTTTATGTGAGAATTGAAACTGTGGACTTTGTTTTTTTTTTTTTTTTTAATTGCAATAAGAAGAGATTTGTACCATCACCATCTACTTCTATGTAAACTATACATACCTGTTTGGAGTCCATCCACGCCAGTGCTTACATCCCTGTTGCCAAGCTCCTAAATGCCACCTCTCCCTTCCAGGAGACCTTGAGGTCCTTCGGCATATGGCGCCGATTCAGCCGGATTGTGCCGACTGTCCCTGTCTTCCGGGATTGAAGGAAATGGAAGAGGGTAGGGGAAGTGTACCAGTTGTCCCAGTACACATTGTAACCCTTCCAGAAGTACCCTCCCCTCTCCATTAGATCCATCACCGCCCGTTGTGTTGAGAATATGGAACCCTCGTCCTTACAAATCCTGAATATGGATGTGTATCTAGCACACGGGCCCTCAATGGCAGAATGCCTTCAGGCCAAACCTGGCCCACTTGCTGGGGTTGTACATTTTGAAGGAAAGGCGGCCTCTGAATTCCCCAAGACTCATCAATGGAGATGTTCTGTCCGAGGACGAAGACCTTCCAAAAAACATCCCCAAACATAGAAATTACCGGATGCAGCTTCCAGAGCCGATCGTCCTCCAGGTGCTCGGCCTCACTGTCTACAAAATGCAGACTGCGAGAGATTTCTTCAAACCTCTTGCGAGGCATTGTATCTGGGAAGATATCCTGTGGGCTCTCAGGATCGCGCGACCAGTAGTATCAGAGCTTGGGCTTTATAGTTAGGGTAATCAAATTTCTTAGACCCAGGTAACAGTGGAATTCGGGTGATGTCAGTGGCTTTCACGTTCGGCCACAGCGGCGCTCTGACTCATTTTGGTCAGCATACCTGAAAGCAAATGGAATGTATTAGTGTATGTATATACAGTGGTCAAAGTTTCTATTTAATTATAGCAATACTCTGTAAAGTTATGAGCATCAATTCTACATACCTGTTTGTTTCTTCAACAATATGAGATATGTCATCAGTGACAAACACCTTGAAAATCTCAAGAGGCGTTGCCCCGTCGCCCAAGGTAACTTTCAGCCCCGGATTGCCCGAAAAGGAGTGCTTGTGGGGAACATTCTCCAGCCTTCTCCACTTGAATGATGGAGTTCCCTGGGCATTATGGCTACATGTTCTGGTCACATGTGCTGGCAAGGGCTCGTCACTGTGGAGGGTCATGTCCACAGAGACGAAATCGAGCTCATCATCCCTCGATGTGTCCATGTCAAAGTCACAATCTGACTCGTCACTGGCATTGATTTCGTCCCCATCTGACGACTCTGTGTCAATTATAAGCAGTTGGTGGAGTTGCTGCTGATGTCGACGGCTGTGGTTCCTGTTGGGTGAGAGAGCGAGAAAGGGAGCAGGAGCTCTGACCTCTCATGGCTGCAATCGTTCTGCTTGAATGAACCTCTGACCATGTTACCTAATCCTCCAATGAAAGCCAATCCTTCTTCCCAGCCAGTCAGGTCAAAGTACGACACATTCACGTAATCTCATACCAACAAATCAGCAACTATTATGTCATTGTTTATTTACGTCATAATTACATACATCATTAATTATAGACGTCACCTAATTATCAACCAAACACATAAATCATCAGCAGCGCTATCTATTGAGTCAATAACACAATATATATGTAGTCAGACTTCATGGCAAGATCACATGTCATACAGGCTGTGGCAAGCCCTATGATTTTTAGCCAATTAGGTAAAATCATCAGTCGTGACATATACTGAGTCGAAAAAAGACAATAAACAGTCAGTCTGTCATCACCTCTTATGGCAAAAACGCATGCCATACAGAGTATGGAACTTAGAAATAATTCTCAAATGATCGATAAATGTTATCCAGGCCATCTGAGGACGGGCGTCAAGCCGTCTAATGCCACGCTAAATGGAGTGAGGGACCTCAAATGACAGGGCATCTAATGTTGCCAGAGTGGTGGCAATCCATGTGCCATGGCAATAATAGTTGCCAAATGTGTCCGATTAACAGTGTCAAAAGGTGCACTAAAATCCAGCAAGACAAGTCTTGACTCATGATCTTTATCTAAAGCAGACTGCATTTCATGCACCAACATAAGCAGTGCATCTTTGTAGTGGGCCCTTGGGAATAACACTGAAAATGACCCTTTATGAACTAAAAGGCGTAAGATTATGGCTAATTTGGGAGCTAATTGGCTATTTAATCTTTTTAAAAATAAAAGGAAACAAACCATTAGGGTTTACTCCACCATATTCATCTAGTTCTGACAATAGATACGTGATTTCAGAGGACCTAAAAGCAAATGAATTAAAGCATGGTAATGGGTGACATGAAGGAGGAAGTTCAATATCTTCAAAAAAAGTAAAAGAAAGAAAAAAAATTGAAATAAGACAATCTGCTAGCAAGGTAAGTTTCTCAAACGGACTATATGCAACACTACCATCAGGTTTCATTAAAGGAGGAATGGAGGATTCAAGACCAAAAAGAGATGTTCTTAGTGTTGACCACCATTTATGCGGTTGTGAGGCTTGTGAGAGAACTTTCAAATGAGAATTATATTCAGGTTTAGCCTCCTTATAAACATCAGTAGCTGTGTTTCGCATGGCAAAATAATTCTTTCAACAAAGATGAGTACGGTTAGCAGACCAGAGATTGTTGGCAGCATGTTTGTCCCTATAAGCCTGGTGACACCATTCATTAAACCATGCTTTATCTTATGAATGAGATTTCAGAGTTTTGCTAGATACCAAACTCGTTATGATGTCCAACAACAAATTCAAAGCTTGAACAGGACAAGAAGCATTATAAACATTTCGCGAAACATTGCTATCAAATGCATGATAGACACCGTTCCAGTTAATTCTAGACTTTAAGAAGACTGAATCTTACATGCTAGAGTACAGTGGTCGGAAGAACCTATTGGCGCGATGGAGTCTACATCAACTACACCTCTCACATCAGTTAGCAAAAGATCCAAAAGATTGCCACTCCTGTGACTTGCACCACGGACTAACTGCTCACACCCAACCACATCTGCGAAATCTAAGGCAGAATTGCCATGTCGTTTAGTTGGGGACACAGAATTCAGCCAGTCTCGGTGGTGAGCATTAAAATCACTTATAAATATAAAACAAGATTTACTATCATTTTCTTGAATATAAATGTACGAAGTCAACAATCATAAATACTGTCATCGAATTTGGGACTTCTATAAAGACTAAAAATGTAGAAATTATTAAAACGAATGCCTACACCCTCTCACAACCATGTATTCGTGACAACCACATTCACACTTTGTAAAGCGACTCGCATTAAAACCAACTCTAGAATACAAACACAAACCTTGGGCTCGAGGCAGGATTTCCTATGTAGCAACAAGAATTTATTAAAATTGGGTTAAAGCAACTTTGACATGTGCCTCATGTGTGAAACCAGAGTTTCAGCACAACAAATAATGTCAAATTTTGTTGAGATAACTGCAAGTTCATTCAGATTCCCATGAAGTCTACGAATATTACTAAAAAGTAAATTACAATTCTTTAGACAGCAAGGACCAGGATTTGGCTCAACATCACCAGACAGGAAAACAACAATTCAACATAAGAATAACAAAAACACAAATTTGAGAAAGAACTCAATTACATATATATATATATATATATATATATATATATATATATATATATATATATATATATATATATATTTATATATATGTATATATTTACCAACAGATTCTTAGCACCCCCTGACCTGCTGGGGACTGGGGCCCATGGCTATATCGACATTTATGATTGTAATAAAAGTAGAAAGTAAGAAAAATGTGAAAAAGGAAGGAAAACAAGAACTGCAGGAATGATAACACCTTGGGCAACCACTGCATCCAATTCAGCTTTCACTGACTTTCGAAATGCAAGTAGTATTAATCGAGGAATATGAAATACAAAGGACTTGGCATTGTTTGGCAGAAGATTCTCATTGGTGGTCCAGTCATCTACTTTAATAACCTGGTTTTGAGATCCTCTTTAGTTACTATTGAAAATGGTTTAGGCCTGTAATGATAATATCTGCACCAGTATTGGGAAGCATAGGTTGTATTGCAACACATTACCACAAGTCATGGTGACAATGACAGGTGGAGATGGCTGAGCCATGGCCTATGAAAAGGAGCCCACTCTTAACTTGTTTGGAGCGCTGAAAGTTGCTGGAGTCGTTTGTGACACATCTTCCCTGTATTGGCCTTGGGGCATTTGTTTCCCTGTGTGAATGTGGCTTCTTTTTAGAGCAGAACTGGTCGTATTGCACATTCAGCATATAGAGTTTACAAGTCTATATCAGTAGCACTTTATGACTCTGATCTGCACTTTAAACTGAACACACTGCACAGCACTATATATTGAACACTGCATTTCCTTGCATATACTAACATCATAGTATTAATTGGATCATTGCAGCATGTATGGATTATTATTAATATTGTTATGGGTAAGTTTTTGGAGAACATTCGTTTAGTGAGTTTTCGAAGAACATTTGTTTAGTGAATCGTGACGTTTTTGGTATTGTTGGATTACTCTGGCTATCTACAGTGCAAATATGTTGCTCTTATGACGCAGAAACCGTTACCGGGGCCAAATTTGTTAGCGACAAACTTGGCCCCAGTAGCAGAGCAGGGCAAGAGAGTTTCCAGGGTATATGCGGGGTTAAACATCACTAACAATATAATATACCCAACATATTGATAATATTTGACATCACTATTCACTGCAGGGGGTTGCCGCCACCCTACCCCTGCTGAGGAAACAAGGCATCCTCCTTGTAAGTATGAGGCAGGATAGAGCCACATGATGCAGAGCAGACACTATTATATAACCAAGGATTTAAAAGGAAGGGAGGGTGCTCAGCTGATGCTAGAGAAGGTGATGGAGATAGATGGCGGCGACCTCGTTATTAAAGTTCGTCTCAGAGTACGGCCATTGCGTCGGCTATGACTGTGGAGTGTTTTCCCAGCTGAGACCCTTGCAAACTACAACGCAGGTCTTTCAGGGTGCAGTTTACGGACAGGGTAGCTGCTTTAAAAACTTTGTTTATTTTGATTGTTGATTATCTTTCATATTTATCATTATAATTAACTTTTGTCATTCTTTTTGTTATTGTCCTTTTTCCATTTTTTTCAGTCTTATGCATTTGTTGAAATATGTCCATTCTTTAAATAAAATAAAACCAAATAAAAAGCCAAAGAACTAAACAAACCAAGGATAAAAACGAAACCAAAAAATTCAAAGGAAAACCTGAGATCCCCTAAGTCTATATATTCTCAAAAATGTACAGTGCACATATCACATCCTATCAAGCCTCCTACAAAAAATGAAAATGAAAAATCTCTCTTGCAGTACGAAAGAAACATCAAGGAGGCGTCCGGTAAGGCCGGACGCCTATTCGGACAAGCGAACCACCCAAGAGAGTGATACGCGGCAAGACTGTAGCTTTTATCAACTAGTGTGTGTCTTGTCGCAAAAGACTTTTAAATAATATTAATTGAAATTAAAAAGATTAAAATAAAAGTAAAACTTCAACCACTTAAATAAACTCGAGGCTATATTTTAGATGACAACATAGGCAGTTCAATAAATAAATGGGATAATAACTGGAGTGAAACTGCCATTCTACTCCATGATATATAACTGAGGCTATCGGCTTCCCCTTCATGACTGTCAATCCTGTAATACCTGCTTTTCCAGAACTCTATGACGTAGCGATGAAGGAGTAATGATGGAGACGGTTAGGTATGACGTCTGAGTTGGTAGATGATAAATACCAGAAATGACAGAATAATTGTTTATAAAATATTATCGGCTGATATTTAGAATATATTGTTTACTTTTCTTATATTCAATACATCACATATGATAAATTTAAACAAAATTGCTTTAGATTATGACCTACACAGTAATGACAACGAAAATATAACATAGAAGGCGAAACTACCATTAACTTTAGTGAAAAAGTATTTTATAAAGGTTGCTAGTGGCACAGAATGCTTGTTGATAAGAAATGAGAGCGAAGATATTGAGTTTACTTCAGAGATATTTGATATAACCGAAATAAACATGAAAGAAGATATCTTTATAGTAGTTCTTGGCATTAATAGATGAGGTCACATAGCCCCACTCAGAAATCCAAGAGTATAGACCGTACAAATTAATTTTAACCAGTATGTGGACAGTAACGATACTGAGAAGAAAGTTGCTGAATGGGATTACTTAATGTGCACAAAGATAATGCTGCGTTCGGAACTGTTCGTCTTGTTCGTCCAGACAACTTGTCCAGGACCAGCAGGACAAGTGGGACGTGTTCGGAACCTCCAAGACCCTTTCTGCCCAGAGTGTTACCGGCTCGAATGTAAACATCCACTTTTTTTATCATACCGGTGTCCTTATTTTACACGCTGCATAGGTTTTGTAACTCCTTTGATGCATATTTAACTTACCTTCAACTGACTACACACAAATATCCTTAGATAACACCAATCCAGGGCCATAAAATTACCCATCAATATCTTGTGGTTACCTGCAACTGTCAGTGTTTACATACAAAAGCTATTGTGACGTCATCTCGTCCTGCTCGCCCAGGTTCGCAGGAGGACCAGATGGACGAGATGGACAACTTGTCCGGGACGAGATAGTAGAGGTTCCGAACGGTCAAAACATCTCGTCCAACTGCTCTGGACGATCAGGACGAGCAGTTCCAAACGCAGCATAAGCCTTCACAGAAAACAACAGTTGTGACATCACAGTTTCTGAGCCAACCATGACTCGAACACTCTTAGCCAATCACAGGGCATCCAATAATTCAAAGTCGGTTGTCGCGACAGCTCTGGTCCCCGTGGGAAATGCCACCACCGCTCTACTGTTCATCTGTTTTATACTACAATCTTCTCCGAATGCAATGCTGACTGTGTCATAGGGTAGTATGCTGCTTCTGTGGGCACATTCTAATACCTCAATAATTGTTTAATGCTCTATCCTGCCGTACATATGTGGTGGATTCCTTGTCTTCCAGGGCGGGGAAGGGGGGGAACATCCTTTGTTTATTCATTGTTTACTGACCTCTTTCGTGTATTATGTTGTAATTATTATCATAATTGTAATTATTATTCTCCTTATTATTATTGCTAGCCAGATTTCCACAGATCTTTAGGAATTATTCACAGCTTCATTTCTGATCTGCCCATACAATTTCACTGCGTTGAACCAACTTTTGGCGCAATTCAGTTAATACTGATAAAATAATTATCTTTTTGGTGAAGGTAAAAATATCCCATTGGTCAGTTTCCGTTAATGCACGTGATTCCATACAAGGTTAGCAATATTCATGCGATTGAGAAAGACTAATTCAGATACTTTTCATACAGGACGTGTCGGTGGGAAAGAGCAAAAATAATCATTGGTGATAAGAAAAGCTATGTCATTTGACAAATTAGGATATCCTTTTTAATAGTGGAATATTTTTCCTTTCATTTTACAAATTAAGAAACTCCTGTCGACCTCCCAACGGTTCATCACCTTAGAGTCAACCCAAAGTCCACTTTGTCATTATTTGGTCGATATTTCTTTGCCTTTGCAGTGCCCAAGTATCGGCGGATTGTTTATAGTACTGAGCCATATATCTATGCAGAATGTCTCACGGAATGGTATCAGATGATACGTTAGAATAGATAATGTTCATTCTTTTTATTGTGATCTACACAAAGGAAAATTGTGTCTACATGTTCATTCTTTTTATTGTGATCTACTCAAAGGAAAATTGTGTCTACATTTCCGTGCTCATGTACTCTTGTTTTTCTATATCCCTTTTTCAAATTTTCCTGCATATTTCAAGGGATCCATCAAGTCATGGGTGCCACTGTTCGTGTTCGGCGTGGCAGCCCTCGTGGGCAGCCTGACCACCTTCTGGCTGCCCGAGTCCCGCACGGCGTCCATGCTGGACACCGTGGCCAGCCTGGAGGCCGCTCACAGCGGTGCCAAGGAAGTAAGGTGTTGCATGTTTTTATCTAAGTACGTACGCTATGCACTAAGAAGCGCAATTAAACATGATAAAAGAAGAAGAAGAAATTGTTTGATGTGTGTATGCAGCATATATACATTATGCGCACACACATATATGTATGTATATATAATATAAAAATATGTTTGTGTGTACATATAGACAGATATGTATCTTTATTTATTTATGTTGTATAGCTATTTTTTTGTCAGGAAAGATACAAATATTAACTAAGTTACATTTTCTCCCCCTTAGGGCTGCCCCAATGAACCGAGAGATGGAGGACAAATCGACCAAGGAAACTGACGCGCAACAAACAAAAAATATTATCATTGTTACATTCCATTTATAAATCACTACCAGTGCATAGCGGTTTATAGATGGTATGATACACACACAAACAAACACACACATACGCACACGCACACATAGACGAAAGTTTGAAATATTTTTGTGCTCACAAACTATTTTCTTATGAAGTAAAACTTCGACCATTGATACTATGTAAGGCATACACTGAGTTTTACTGAGGGTTTACTCTATCCGGAGGCTGAAATATAATGTGAAAAATAACCCAGGTAAGGTAGGTGAGGCAAAGGAAAACAAAAAACTTTACAATAGAGTAAAGATAAAGAGTATAACATTTGTGCACAAGGATGAATATACTTCTTGATCATATATATATATATATATATATATATATATATATATATATATATATATATATATATATATATGTTTATATTTTTCTATTGAAAATGTATGTAATTCTATTTCTCCAAAATTATCAGCTAGTTCTAATATATATATATATATATATATATATATATATATATATATATATATATATATATATATATATATATATATATTTAGTTTTATATATATATGTATACAACACACACACACACACACACACACACACACACACACACACACACACACACACACACACACACACACACACACACACACACACACACAAACACACACACACACACACACACACACACACATATATACATATGCATATATATATACACATATGCATATACATATACACATATGCATATACATATACACATATGCATATATATATACACATATACATATATGTGTGTGTGTATGTGTATGTATTTATATACATACACACAGACATACATTTACACACATGCACACGCGT
>NC_091571.1:23271786-23276786 GCF_042767895.1 Penaeus vannamei | reverse complement strand
TAGAGAAATTCATCATGGCGACTAATGATTTATGATAATTAAGGTGGAAGGGTACTACTACGTAAATTATGGAATGAAAATCGTATTTATACTGATAATAATTCCAATATTGTTAACTGTACTGATGTTAATGATAAGAATGACGATGATGATGGTGGCACTACAACTACTATTTTCAATAGAGTTACTACAACTACTTTTACAAGTATTCCTACCAATACTATTACTACGACTACTAATACCGCTATATTATAACAGTTACTTTAACTACATCTACTACTACTACTGCTACAACTACGGCTATTGGCACTACTACTACTACTATTACTGTTACGCCTGCTGCTACTTCTACTGCTAGATAATGAAAATGATAATAATAATGATAATAATGGTAACACACTACGCAATCACTATTCGATTCTTGGGGATGGAGGAGGTATCATTATACACCTCGCATTTTGACAAATATCGCTTTTTTCTTGTGTAATAGATATAAACTAAATTGACTGCCAGACAAATCTTTAAAATAGTCGATACAACAATCATCAAGCTACTAATTGTTCTGTTTGGTTATATGACAGGAAGCTCGATTCTACATTAAAATCAATTATATTTTACGGTATAAACCCAATAACTATCACAGTCCCTTGAACGCCAACGACATCAAGTCGTAAGTGATTGAGGGTGCTTAGCGAGCTGGATGGTGCGTTTCGGAGTGTCAGGGTTTTATCCCTTCGTTTTCCATCCTCGAAAGTCTTTATCCCCTGCTGACACAAACGTGGGGTTCGTCGCCCGACATCACACTTCCATTTTACTTTTTGTAAACATTTAGATGATCCCGTTTGTTTTATAGCTGGCGATAATGGCTTTACTGAGGTTTATTTCAACTTCCTGCTCACATCATCAAATATGGACCTTTCACATACACTGGTATTGCAAAGTAAAATTTCCATTTAATTTTGATTTAACATTCAAATATAATGCTATAATCCTGTATATAGAAAGTTACATTCAAACAGCAAATGCAGTTGAGAAAAACTCTAACTAATAGTTTGATTATTGATCGGAAAATAATGATAGTGAAGGAATATTTTTACCAAAAAAGGGTTGTAAGTTTTTCTAATTGTACGCTTCCTGCTTCTCTGTAATATTTGATCCCTTTTGCCATGCCAAGCAGCAATTGTAATACTTAAAAGCTTAGGATATACCTTTTGCACAAGATTGTGGATCAGGTGAAATTGCTTCTCAGCGATCCCAGCATTGATCATGAGAAACAACTAAACTATGTGGGTGGGCAGGGTCGGGCGGGTTGGGCGAAGGGTAAGAAAGGTGAACCCAAGGTATTTCAAAATTGGTAGCCCCACTACGTTTTAATGAAAATCCTAGGTGGCAACTTCAGAACTAATGCCAACTTCTTTGTTCATTGCAAATATGTTTATTTATTACTTATTTTTTCTTAGTTTCTTTTCTGATCATTTTACAAACATTGTTGTTACTGAACCATTTTCCAAGAAAATGCACATGAAAAAAAACAAAAAAAAACATGAAATATTACACAGATTGACAGGATAGATGGAGAGGAGCTAATGACGTAATCACGTTTAGCCTATGAAATTGCACCGTGAGATATCAAATACTGCTATATACATGTGTATAATGTAATCAATATTTTATACTTATCAGATGTAAAAGCAAAATTCCCTTACTTTAATTATGATAATAAAGCATTCCTTACCATCAACAGAACTCTTACCACTCTGGGTAATGTATAGTGAGGCAAGCGAAAAATGGTCTTGGTTCAGCAGGTATTGTTGGGTGTAGAATTGGCTATGTGTTCCAGAACCTACAATTGGTTGTAGGTTCTGGCCTAATTGATGTAGTACTGGGTTTTGATCATGAGCTGTTGGGGCATCACACCCATGCTGATTGGGTGTGAATTTGAGGTTGGAGCTTCACATCATCCAACTTCACCATGTTGGACTGCTTTTTTCAGGTGGCAAAGAATCACCAACATTCATTTCCTATAACAATGTCTAAGCCATTTTGGACAATTCATCTCAAGTTGATTCATCTAGACACAACATACTCAAAAACATTCGTATTTATTCTTTTCCATCAGCAAAGTTGGAATCCAATGTATACATTTCCTTGGCCTTAACTCTTCATGCATATTGCCAAGTTCTAACCATAAGAACTGATAAGCAGTGGATAGAACCTCTTCAGGGATGAAGTGTGAAAGGCTCATTATTGCTATAGAAAGAGGTCAGCAGTTCAGGGTTTCTACTGAGAGAAGACAGAATTGACATCCCTTCGAGATATTCACTGTTTCTGGGCTTAGAGCAAAGCAAAGTCTGTCTCAAGAGCACTAAATTAGAATGAGAAGCTAGCTAAGGAGCAACAGGTCCAAATATGTCAGGATAAGTTTGCTCCCATCCATGTTTCAGGTTTGCCATAGCTTCTGTTATAGTGGTTGTAATATTTAATTACTTCGACAGCTCTTGTAAATATACCTCCCATTTAACAGGATAGCAATATATTATCATGGTACATACATACTTAAATCAGCAAGAATTGCCAGTCATTGGAAGATCTTATACTTTTCATTTTTATTGAACATGCTCATGCACACATGTTTATGTGTGAATGTAAAGAGGGATGGATAAAAATGCCCAATTCCAAATGGACAAACTTTCATGTTAATGAGCATTTCCGCTGGATAAGAAACCATTACATACGAGTAATTGTATTAACTGAACCATGCCAACCCCAATAATAACCTTTTATCTGTCCATTAGCATTTTAGTTTGAGCAGAGAAGGGGGGAGTCCAGCCATAAATAAATATTTCCACAAGGCGGGAGGTGGAGTACCATGTGGTGACCGTATGGCCGGGATCTTCAGGATAATTGGGAACAGATTAATTTGCATCACATACTGATCAGCTAGGAATGGATTCTCATACATCTTATTTTGTTCTACAAAGGAGTATAAGAAACAATTTACGTATATTCCGATTCTACCAACATGTTCACAATGTGGTTACCCTAAAGATTACCTATACTCCAAAGGTAATACGTGATAATGATAATGTTTTAACATTTATCAAGATGACAATAAAAATTATGACAAAGATATTATTAATAAACATGATATTGTGATAATGAGAAAAATTATGGTAATAAGAAATATAACAAATATAACATTAAGATATTGATGACAGATGCATGAATAACAGTAGAGGAGTATCAGTAATGAAAATAATGCCAGTACTTAACTCATTCCGCGGCCATGGAAGTAAGCGAACCGAAGTACAGGGCGGCCGTCAGCATTCTCATTTTCCTCCCATGGGCCTTGTGCCTGATCGTCCTTGGAGGCTACGGTTACCTCCTGCGGGACTGGCGCTGGTTCAGCGTCACGACCTCCCTGCCCTGCCTGCTCTTCCTGCCGATGCTCCTGTGAGTCTGTGGGAGTGTTTGTATTGAAAGAGGAAGGAGGTGGCGAGTCGATGCAAATTTTCATTCTCTCTTGCAAGTGCGGTAAACCTGGACACACACACACACACACACACACACACACACACACACACACACTTACAATTAATAAGTACAACAATTCCAGGTTTCTGGACGAATCGCCACGCTGGCGACATGACGATGCGCTGCGCATCCTCCGCAAATCTGCGCGCTGGAACAAGGCTCAGCTGCCGCCCGAGGAGGAGCTGCGCGCCCTCATGGACCTCATCAGGAAGGAGGTGAGCAGATTTTTGAATTTCCGTTCTCTAAAATGATTGCAATTTAATCATTATTTTTCTTGAAAACCTATGTCACTGCCATAAAAGCTTGCATTACGGTAAAAGGCTGACTGAAATTCTTAGTTCTTTGTATTATAGCTTTCATTTCACACACAAAAAATAAAAAATAAAAATTATATATTGAAAATAATAGGTAAAAAAATGCCATAAGATCATCTACTATTGTATAGGAACACGCGTTAGAGACCTAGAGTAATCGGCAACTGATTTACTTTTGGTTTTAGAAATATTAAAACATGGCATTCTAATTTAAGTTTTCTCCCTCTCTTTGTTTCTGTAAGCACAGAAAACGAAAAGAAAAAAATTGGTCTATCTCAGCTGACAAACTAAAACTCAAAATTCATAATCCGTGTTTACATAAGCACTTGGTGTTCAATAGGGACTGACTGCGAATAAGGAAGGCGATGCGTCCACCTCGGGCCTTGTTAGTTCCTTGAGGAATATAGTGGAGGACGTCGTTGTGCTTGTGAGGTTAGTTTTGCTGTTCATTCAGTATGTTGCTAGGATGATATTGATGTTGGTATTGATGGATGATATTAAAAATTGACATATTTTTTTAAATTTGTGAGTAAATATGGTGTTTACTGCATTTTCTGAATCCACACAGCTGTATATGACTACTGCGACTATAGCTTTAACAAATTAACAAATTACGTCTTCTTCAGGCAAGCAACAAAAATGCAAGATCGAATTTTTTTAAAACATACTCATGGAGCATGAATACAAATAAACAAGAGTATTAAAGACTAGTGATAGAAATAAACATGTAATACAGTATTTTGTTCACATGCTCCCTGAAACGAACTTGATTTTAGCTACCATTGTGGTGCAGTTCACTCTAGATGGGGAATGTGAAACTAATACCCATTGTTTATTAATATGCTTAATCAAGCACTTCAGTAGGTGGCAACTTCTGCAAAATTTATGGTTCATGCATTTATAAAAGGTTACCATACTTTCATATTTTTCATATTTCACATATAAAAATGTTTATTACTCTTATTAAGAGAAATGTATTGATTGAATCCTCTATTAGATGCTTTATGCTTTGTGATATGGTAAAAATATTAACTGTCTTTTATAACTGGAATCTGGAATGGAAAAGAATATTAAAAGTTCCTTTGGCTTCCAGAACGAGGAGAATGCGCAGCATTACGCTGTCGTTCTATGCCCAGTTCTTCGTGCTGGGAA
>NC_091571.1:23245405-23247905 GCF_042767895.1 Penaeus vannamei | reverse complement strand
ACCATTATCATTATTTTTATCGTTATCGTCATTATTGATTTTGGTATTATTACCATTATGATTTTCATTATTTCTATTACTATCATTTTATTGTTATCATTATCATTAGTATTATCATTATTACTTCAAATGTTATTTCAATATCGATCTTACTTATCATCATAATGATCATCATGAATATACTTTTTCATTATTTTCCTTATCAGTATCGTCATTATAATAATTCATTTCAGGTTCATATCATTATTAATGTTATCATACCTCTTTTTCTCTCTATCATCATTATCGTTTTCCTCTTTATCTCTATCATCATTATCATGTTCGTGTTTAATATTTTGGTATCGTTGATGTGCTCTTTCCTTAATTGCTACTACCATCATATAACAATAACTAAATAATCATATAAGAATAGAAAACTATGGAGGTACAGAGAGATCGATATTCTAACAATTAGGACATAAGAATTAAAGATAATCTCTATTTGTGGTTTTCACTTTTTAATACATGAAATCACTTCATATTTCATGAAGTCACTTCTTATTACATGGTATCACTTGTTATTAAATGAAGTCCCTTGATATTACACGAAATCACTTGTTATTACATAAAGACTCTTCCTTTTATATGACATTACTTGTTATTACATGAAGTCCAGTTTTATTCCATGGTCTTACTTATTAGTACATGAAGTCACATGCTATTACAAGGTATCAGCTATTACATGAAGTCACTTGTTATTACATGTATTGACTTGTTGTTACATAGAGTAACTTGTTTTTATATTTGTCACTTGTTATTAAATAAAGTCACTTGTTTTTATTGGAATAACTTGTTATTACACGGTGTCACTTGTTATTAGATGAGGTAACTTATTACATGGCATCACTTGTTATTACATAAAGTCATATGTTACTACATGACATCACTTTTATTACATGAAGTCACTTCTTATTACATGAAACCATTTGTTTTTTACACGGCGTTCCTTGTTATTAAACGGAATCACTTGTTATCACATGAAGTCCGTTGTTATTACATCAAGTCCCTTATTACTACCTTCTTTTTATATGAAGTCACTTGCTCTTACATGGTATCACTTGCTATTAAATGAGGTCATTTGTCATAACATGAAGTCCCTTGTTATTGCATGAAGTCACTTGGTATTACATGGTATCACTGTTGTTGCATGAATATACTTGTTATTGCACGGTATCACTTTATAATACATGGTGTCACTTATTATTACATAGTATTACTTGTTATTACATGGTATTCCACATTTCCATCATCAAAAATTTTCCTTTCTTTTTTTAATACGTGTATGGAATTGCTGTCATGTTGTTTTTCTGTATATTCTTTCACCGTTTCTCGGTACGTGTTTCTATGACTTCAAACATTTCGTTCATTAATGAGAGATTCAACAAGACGTCACTAATCATTAGTTCCTTGGAATATCCAAACATGAGTTTCTGAACCTTTAATAATCCTTCTTCATGAAAGAGGCTTGAAAAGTAAATAGAGAAAGTATGTTGTAAATTTTGTGTATGATCTACAAGGAATTATTTTTTCGAATAAACACGGGTCAGGAAGACGTGTTGTCAGGAAGACAGATATACAGAGTGACAGACATGCTGACAATAAGCGAAAAATAAAAAGGGAGATATTGGAAGAGCGTGAGTGAGAGAAAGAGAGAGAAAGAAATAGACAGATAGATAGATAGATAGATAGAGATAGATAGATAGATAGATAGAGAGAGAGAGAGAGAGAAAGTGTGTGTGTGTGTGTGTGTGTGTGTGTGTGTGTGTGTGTGTGTGTGTGTGTGTGTGTGTGTGTGTGTGTGTGTGTGTGTGTGTGTGTGTGTGCATGTGTGTGTGTTTGTGTGTGTGTGTGAGAGAGAGAGAGAGAGAGAGAGAGAGAGAGAGAGAGAAAGGAAAACACGCATATAGATATAGAAATTGAATAGAAGAGAGCAGGTAATGAGTAAGAGCTACGGAAATTGATATAAGGCTTAACGGACGAAGAGATAAAAAGAGAGACGGCATTTTCAATATCATCCATATCAAACATCGAAATCAACCAATATTCTCTTTGAAGAACCAAGGAATAAAGTGTAAAGAGAGATATGAATCGATATATGCGTAGGCAGGTAGAGAAAGCGACGGGTAAACAAACAAAAACATAAAGTAGAGTAAACATACTTTGCATATTTTTCATATCAAACATCTAAAAGAATAAATATTTTGTAAGGGGAACCTCAGAAATGAAAGAGAGTGAGTCAGAAAGTGAGATAGAGAGAGACTGGAGAGAGAGAGAGAAAGACAGAAAGGGAGAGAGAGACAGAGAGACGGAGAGAGAAGGACAGACAGACAGAGCCAGAATGGGAGAGAAACAGAGGGAAAGAGAGAGAGGAAGCTGTCTATCAGCTGTTCCTCCCAGGTATCTTGAGGCGAAACTGTAAAGCGAAGAAGATTGGGTTTTGACACGCTCTTAACCTTCCCGA
>NC_091571.1:23172905-23177905 GCF_042767895.1 Penaeus vannamei | reverse complement strand
TTGGTTACTCCAAGCATTAAGATCGTCCTTTGTTGCTCTTCCGAACGCATGTAAGGGAGGCTGGTGTATTCACTGTGATATAACCTCATCGATCGTCCCCTTGTTATGCAAATTCACAGGAGGGATTCGAGGCGGCCGGAGAGATGTGTTGTTCCCACTAATTGTTTGGCCGTTTGATGAAGTCTTTGCTCCTTCTGGCCGAATTGGAAGAGGTTAAACTCCGGGATATATAGAAGAATGGAGAAGTGAATAGCGTAAGTTTATTGTAATAAAAACAAAGAAAAAAAGAAAAGAAAATGAGAGAGGAAGAGAGAGAAACGGTAATTTTTATTTCCGTTGTTTAAATTGCAGATCAATACTCCTAACAGATTCACATCTGTGGCCCGTGTTAAAAGTTCCTCTCATATTTTCAGAGTACTACCACAGTCGGCTATTTTGTTAAATTTAAATCTAGTTTATGTGCACTTCTTGGTGTCGATAGACTATTGTTGGATGAAGCCAACACTGACACTTGTTTGAGGGCCTCTTGTAACAAGGTATTACCTTGCCCTGGTTTGTGTGCGAGTGCGTGTCATGTTGTGCATATATTTGTAGATATTCGTGTGCAGAATATTCTCCTCATTTACCATTATCAGAAAAATAATGGGCCGAGGACCGTTCCTTAAGGGACACCACAGTGAAGATAAATATCATCGGATGTTTTGTTACTTGCCCGAGTCCTTTGGGAGCGAAGGTGATGAAGGAAGAAATCCATTTCACCCAGCCTTGTAGAAACCCACAGAAATCATTTTCTTAATTAAGGTGGTGTGATCGACGAGATCAAATATTCTCTCAAGTCGATGGTGATGGTGGTAATCTCAAGTCGCTTGTCTACATTTGAAGTGATATAATTGATCAGGTCACCTAGGTAGTGAAAGTGGAGCTACCCTTGATGTTTTATATAGAGGCAGAAAGACCGGAATCATGTCTCAGGAGGAAGGTCAAGGTTGAAGTCTGGGGAAGGCTTTACTAACTAATGATGAGGTAAGATCATCCAACCCCTATTGGATAGCACTCACGTTAAAATTGAGCAATTTAACCCGAACATGTGCTCATGGCAGACTAGCTTCGGGTGCAACATCTAGTGAAACCCCAGCTAGTCTGTCAAATGAGGCGGTAACTGTGCAGCGGATGCCCTCACTACAGGCCGAGTCTGCACAGCCAAGGTCTGGTCATTTAACTTGAAGTGCCACTTTTATACTATTAACTCAGGCTCTACATCTCCCGGTAGACCTTCAACCAGAGTGCCACACCACTTGGAAGATGTACAGTCCTCAATCAATGAGGATCTATGCATGTCAGATGCCACCAGCACTGGGGCTTCTAAGGCTGGAAATGATTAGGTTGTGTTTTTGAGTAGTCATCATGGCACACAATCTAAGCATTCTGCAGTGTAACATCTGTAGCTATGATAGAAAAAGCTCCCTTCTCCCATCAATAGTACAAGCAAGGAACATTAACATTGTCACGCTCCAGGAGACACTAACCATAGGTGATGCTCGCTTCTCAGGATATCATGTCTTCTCCACTCCAAGCTTGGATGGTGCTAGAGGTCTGATGACCCTGGTCAAAGCAACAATCCCATGCTCCTTAATAGCCAACCCGCCGCACTGTGATGGTGTGGAATCTTTTGCTGTTGAGATACACCTGACAGGGGCCCCCCTCAAACTGCACAATGTATATAGCAAACCACTGTGCGACAGTTTAGATTTAAACCAGAACTGTGTTACTGCAGCGCAAGACCGAGTGATTATAGGGGGAGACTTCAATGCGCACCTGTCCTTGCTGAATCCCTGCAAGAGGCCTAATGCCGCAAGCATTCACATCACATACGTGCTTGACACATTCCCTGAGATCGCTCCTCTCAACAGCCAAGAACCAACACATGTGAAGGGAGAAGTTTTGGACTTTACCTTTGTCACTACAACAATGGTGGAGAGAATTCGGTGTCTATGAAACGGTTACAAGTAATCCCTAAGGCACAGTCACTACCCTTTTGGATGTTGGTCCAGCCCAAAGACCACAACACATCCCCAAATAATAAACAGACAAGGCTGGTCCGCTGTCTGAGAGACAATGAACCCCAAAACAATGAAAATGTGGACGTAATTGAAGCAAAACTAGTCCAGGCCATATATCAGGCACCATCACAAACCATCCTTAAAACTTATCCATAGTCCAGAACTCACAAAAACGCCTGGTACTATAATGACGAGATCAAAGAGGTCAACCACAGAGTCAACATGACCCACAGACAGAAATGCACGGCTGGTGCTCAAGTTCTCAAATAGAACTTGCAGCAATAGCCTGCCTCTTGAGTTGGGGGATAAACAACGCCTAAATCCAGGCTGGCTTGCTCTCATCAGAGACAAGGCACTCAAACCTGACAACTCAGATGCCTTGTTCTCACTTAGAGAACTAAGAAAAACATTAAAAACCAGCTCTGGATCAGCACTAGAATCTGGTGGGATCTCCCACCCCATCATCTCACATTTAGGACTTGCAGGAGAGCTTCCATTTTGGCAGTGCATCAACAAGTCCTGGCAAACTGTCATGCTGCACGGGTTTACAAGGGGTTTGTGCACAGCCCATAGCATTTTCACACTCCTAAGCTCAGTATGCACTACACCTATGGTTGTATTCCAAGACCTGGAGAAGGCTTTTGAACTGGCAAGTCCCCTTGCCATTCAGGAGACCCTAATCCACATGGGAATCAAAGGTAGACTCTTGGCCTGGATATCTGATTATTTCAAAAACAGAACAGCAAATGTCAGATTTCAAGGTCACTTAGCACATGCCACTTGAAAATGGAACACCTCAGGTGGGGTTCTCAGCCCTGCTCTTTTTATCACCATCATGTCCAACATACTTAACATTCACCTGCTAGAGGGATGCATGATCATCTCTTATGCAGATGATCTGGCAATCATCACCTCTGGCAACCACTGCCTAACTGTAGCCCAGCGTTGTCTGAATCTGGTGTCTGAAGAGTGTTGTAGGACTGGTCTAATGATATCGGCAGCAAAATCAAACGCTATGGCACTACGAACCAATGTCAAAAACAAAAAACTCACTGGTCACTGGAATGGGTGAGGGTATATTGATTGGCATATTGATAGGCCACACACTCACTTTCTAAAAGGAGATCCAGTACCTACTTGACCAAACCAAGGACATAAAAGTACTAAGATCATTCCATGTACGTGCTGTCCAGCCCATTGTTGACTATGCTTATGTCACCCCATTGATTCGAGCACTACATTAAAAGAAAACTGGAAACAGTACAAAATGAAGCAGCCAGGATCATTCTGCATGCCCCCAGATGGACAAAGGTCATTAACCTCATGGAGACCGACTTGCTATCCCTGGATATCCTTCCCATGGTCTTGCAGGCACCCCAAAATCCATATATAAGACAAAGAGTACTTAGACGCCTACAGCAAGACTATTAACTGTTTGCGGACAACTCACACACACAGCCAGAGTGTTCATATGCTTCCAGCTCAAAGAATCACTGCTTGCCAATGTCATGGGCTCCCCTCACCTGGACTATAAAGAACCCCTGCTATAGGCAAACTTCATCGAGTTCTCAGTCCTGAACTTGTCAAGGAGAATGGATCAATACTCTATGCCAAGCCTAAAGGCACAAGTACAAAGGATCATTGCTCAAACAACTTCTACGTAGTAGAATCTACTACACAGATGAATCCGTGGATCATACTGCAGGCGCCGGCTACACATCCAAGGGAATGACCTTGCTGACAGACTAACCGAAAAGGGCAGGGGCATGCCCCCAACTCTCATGATCATTAACCCAAGCCAAAGGAGACTGAGCCAAAGTTCTAAAGCTACAGCACCTACAGTTCTCCAGAGCATGAAATACCGCAGATTCGCTTCAGCTAAGTGGTACTCAGCCACCACAGGCTATGAGCCACTGGCCCTTCCTCCAAATATAAAAAGAGATACCAAAGTCATAATCCACAGGTTAAGACTAGGTTACCCATGTGCTTGGTAAATTCTTGATGATGTGGTTGTCAGGGAATTTAACTAATGTGGCGAGCCTAATGCCTCCCTGTTTCATTACTTACAAAATTGTGAACACACAATTTCTGAAACAGGAACCACCTACCAAAGCCACCGGGCTGGTAAAACAGGTTATGCCACATGCTTACACCATGACTGCTGGATCGCTTGCTTGCAATCCAACCACAACGCTAGGCATACAGTTCAAAGAAAATACATGAGTCAGCTAGAAATAGCTGACACAGGCCTGACCACTCTAGAGAAAAGGGCCGGGCGAAGCTAGTCTTCGCAAATCTAACTGAACTGAACTACTAGCCTCCAGGTTGGTACAGTGGTAATGCCTCGGTCTCTCATCCGAGGGGTCGGCGGTTTGCGCCCTGCCCAGGCACGAGAAGATGCAATTGTCGCCTGGAGGTCACTGCTGTGGCTGGGCATCACGGTGGATAAGGACTAAGCTCTGTCGCGTCAGCACTAGCGGACACACGTCGATCGAGTCAACATTAATCGGCATAGGCTGGGCTCCCCTCATAGTCCTGGCGAGGCTCAGGTTATTCTTATTCTTATCCTTAATTTGCAAGGCTTCAAGCATTTCCCTCTCATATGAATTTGACGATTTATTAATTAATTTGGCACCTTTCCAGTTCATCTGTTATCTTTCATCACATAAGTGAACAAAACAAGCATTAGATTCTCGGGCGTATCGAACATCACCTTTATGCTCATTGTTTTTTCAAGAGGTCTACCTGTTTCGCCTATGTATAATTTCGGACAGTTCTTATAAGGAATCCTGTAAATGCCAGGAGAGCACCGCTGGCTACATTATGCCTGACCAAAGTGTTACGTAACGTGTTCGGATATGTAAAGACAATGAGATTATTAGCACTGTCTTGTTGCTTGTTACGGGAATGATTAAAAAATATCCATTTCTCAGATAAATG
>NC_091571.1:23074485-23076985 GCF_042767895.1 Penaeus vannamei | reverse complement strand
CTCGATCTGGCGCCTCGGTGGGAAGCTGTTTTCAACTGCACGGGTTGCTGTCCATTCCAATCAGAGGTCGTGAACTTTCAGTGTTGAAAAAGAAAGCGTGAGTGAGAGTGTATACTTTCAGAACGGAAAATGAGTGAATTACAAAGTTTGATATTATAAATAATTTTAGAAATTACTCTTATTCACGCATATCAGTTTTGAATCTTTATTTTCCACAGTTTCTGTTGTTTTACAATTACTACATCTACCTTGTAATATCCTAGTGATACATCTATCATTACTTTTACTAACCAGTGACGTGTACATTACGTGGTTTCAGTGACTAGATAATTTGCTCTGGTAAAAAATCTTTGGATTATGAACTTTTAGCAATAATGAAATATTTGGCGATGGAATTAGCATGAATCACATTTTCCAGTCAGTATGAACTGTACGTTACATACAATTTATACAAAAGAGAACACATTCTAATGGCCAGGTCCTCCAAAACCTTAAATGTAAAGAGCCAAAACAGCGAAAGTCCCACCCCGTCGCCCTCCTTTCCTGCCTCCCTTGGGAAAGGAAATTCCAGCGGGGACTCGAGTAATCCCGCGCATGAACGGCTCCGGGATGTAAAATACGGAAACTAATTCATCCTCATATCGAGCGCCTTCGACGAAGCTTGATTCTATTACGTCATTAACCGCCAGCAAATGCAAGAGTTGCTGAAATGCCAAAGTGAATGAATATTTTGGTGATTAGGTCTGCTATTACTATTGCAATAATGCCGCTGATATGCTATTGTTGTCCTTGCTGTAGTTATCAAAATGCTCATTATAATTATCCTTAATGCTATTATCATTATCATTGATCAAATTATATCACTATTGATATCATTACCATCATTATCATTTTCATTATTACAGTGATAATAATAAAAGTAATAATAGTAATAATAATAATGATAGCAATGATTATTATTATCATATTATAGTGGGGTGTAGACCTAGTAGGCTTTAATGTGTCTGCGCCGGTAATCACGAAATGTCTAAGACTGTTCTTTGCGATTTTGTCTCTGATTTGCGCTAGTGCCATATCTCAGAGTTAATGCTGGTAATAGAAATAACATGTAAATCGTTATAGACCATATTTTGATAAGCTATTGTAATAATAATTTGAATGTGATGCCTTATCACATTCAAATACTGTAGATGTGTAATATCTCCGGTGTGAAATCAGTTAGATTTATTGCCATATTTACCGTATCTTTATATTACAATAGTTTATATCACAATAGGTTTATAACAATTTATATTTTTTTCATTACCTGCATTAACTTTGAGATGTGGCAACAGCGCAAATTAGAGGTAAAATCGTATAGAAAAGCCTTGGACCTTTCATGAATACCGCCCCTGGTTGAGTTTAGGCTCAAACGAGAATATGGATTTTTTATACATCTGCAGTGAACAGATGTAAGATTCTATGCTTGCGGCACGCTGCCACCACCTAATCAATAGGTTCAGGAATCATGTGTGTTATGTATGTGGGTGTGAATATTGTTTAAGAGGGTAGAGGAAAAGTACAGAGTGTGTATTCTAACTGTTAGGTGTGTAAATGTGAATAAGGAGATAACATAGGTTATGCATCTTTCGAAGAAAAATGGTATGGATACTCAAGCATTGTTTCTCAAGGGTGCCTTGTTTCTGATACAAATTATTGACAACATGGAAGCACAGATCCTCATGCAGTGCTTTTTAGGGGGGACTTGGTACTGATATAAATTACTGACAATACAGGAGGTACGGATCCTCAAGCAGTGTTTTCTTACGTGACCTGGCCCTTTGGAAAATTGGTGGTAACACTGGAGGTACGGATCCTCAAGCAATGCTCCTTAAAGTGACTTGATTATTTATTTTATTTTTTTTTTGAAAATTGAGGGAAACACTGGGGGTACAGGTTCTCAAGCAGTGCTCCCAAGTGTGAAATGGTAACAATGGTGATACAGATCCGCAAGCAGTGTTTAATCTATAGTGTATATAGGACTTTGATGGTTTCACTGAGTACTGTTTTGAGAATTGTGAAAGAGAGTGCAGCATGCAGAAGATAGTGCAGCATGTCACACGCCCAAAGAGACATTCGCTTTCTACACACAACGATAACAAAAAAAAAAAAAAAAAACAGCGAAGAGGCACAAACTCAGCGGCCTGCTGCAAAGCAAGAGAGAGAGCACAGATAAAAATTCATTAAGAATGACCGACCAGAACCGAGGTCAAGACCGAAGCTCGGGCTGCAGTCAGGACCAAAATCATACAGTCGGTTTGTTAAGATTGTGCAAGGCCCGACCCGATGAATATTCATAAAGACAGACATGCTTATACACAAAAATAAATACGTATATGTCTATATATCTGATAAATGTACATTTATCTATTTATTTGTTCAGTTGATATGTATGTCTAGACTGCTAAATATGCATTTATTTCTTTAATTATGCATGTCAACTTTACAGATATTATTCAGG
>NC_091571.1:23061985-23064485 GCF_042767895.1 Penaeus vannamei | reverse complement strand
GAGGGAGGGAGAGGAGAGGGAGGAGTGAGAGAGAAGAGAGAGAGAGAGAGAGAGAGAGAGAGAGAGAGAGAGAGAGAGAGAGAGAGAGAGAGAGAGAGAGAGAGAGAGAGAGAGAGAGGGAGGGAGAGAGAGAGAGAGAGAGAGGGAGGGAGGGAGGGAGGGAGAGAGAGAGAGAGAGAGAGAGAGAGAGAGAGAGAGAGAGAGAGAGAGAGAGAGAGAGAGAGAGAGAGAGAGAGAAATAGAGAGTGAGAGAGGGAGGGAGGGAGGGAGAGAGGGAGAGAAAGAGACAGAGACAGAAAGAGAGAGAGAGAGAGAGAGAGAGAGAGAGAGAGAGAGAGAGAGAGAGAGAGAGAGAGAGAGAGAGAGAGAGAGAGAGAGAGAGTGAGTGAGTTAAGCGTTTCGTATAGCAAGAGTGACGTTCTGAAGAAATGGTTAACAGAATAAGTATTTGCTCCATGATGGTTAAACCAACGCCGAAGTTGCCAGCGTGCAGAGCAAAAAGAATAACATAAGAACAACATAGTCGTATTTCCCGAGAAAACATCATAAAATGCAGGTACGAAAGTTTATTCGCCCCGTCGTCCTGAAGTTGTAAAATGTCGAAACACTGGAGGATTTTCTGTGTAAGGGGTGGCATGATACTTTTTTTTCTATCTATCATTACTGCCGCTTTTTCATCTGAAATTTTGTACATCTAAGAACTCTCCGCTCGGGTCAACCACCAATAAGCAACTGGGTTAAGCCTCAGACACTTCAGCACTAGATGTTTGCAGCCGTTGTCAGATCAGTGGTTTTATATAAACAAAATAGTTTGCGCGGCGTATGCCTTCCATTCCAAGTTGCCTGCAAAAGAATTGGATAACACAACAAAAATAGGAACGACACTTTACGTACGTTTCTACTCGTGTTTAGAATAGAAATTCGGAAAAATACAAATCAAGCAGCAACAGGTAAAATAACATCATGCTGGGTTTGGAGGGAGTGTGGAAATATGCACGTTTATTATGCCTATGCCTTATACTTTATGAAAGGATGATTTTTGATTTCCAAGGATTATAGTTTAATCTATTGTAGCTCGTCTACTGCAGTGTAAAATAACATAACAGAATGTACATGTGCCCCCCGTGCGCACACACACACACACACACACACACACACACACACACACACACACACATAAACTATATATAAAAGAATATATATACATATATATATATATATATATATATATATATATATATATATATATATATATATATATATATATATATATATATATATATATATATATATATATATATATATATATATATATATATATATATGTATATCCACATTCATATCTCTTTTTTATCTATCTGCTTACACTTCCATCTATCCATCTATCTATATTTCTGCTTTAGATGTCCATCCGTCTTTCCGCTGCCTATCAAACTTTTCTCGCCATTCACTGCCGAAACAACAGCGGCGCAGCACTTCAAAGACCTCTGTTTCTTTGAGTCTAAAAATAAACCAGACCTTGACATCCAACATCTTTTCCTTTACAACTGACCCCCCCCCCCTCTTCTCCCGTCCCCCTACCATCCACTGCCTCCCCTCCCTCTCATCCCACTTACCCCCCCCACCACCACCTCTCATCCCCTGCACCCCGCCCCCTCTTTCCGACTCAGCCCCCCCCCCCCTCCCCCTGCCATCTCGTTTCTTAACTCCTACCCCCTCTACCCTCCTCGGCCCTCCCCCTACCCTCTACCCCCTCTCCCCGTCGGAAGCTGTGGACGTCAGTGAATAATAAAGATGAGTAATAGAATGGATAATCCGTCATTGCCGTTAAACTACATTCTTTCTATTTGTTTCCTTAGGAGAATAGGAGAATGATGATCAAGACTGTGAAGGATATGGCTAATGAGGTCATGATTTCCCTGTGTTCATTTCCTTCCTCAGGGAAAGGTTTCGTAAACATATGAATAGGTCATTAGTACCACTTTGTCACAGAGGTGACACAAGAAAAGCCAGAGCTGATGCTTGTTTTTTAAATGGCAGCGATGAGGAAGGCTGTCGTTATCGCTACCTTTGTCATATGTATAATTTTAGTTAAGATTGCTATCATTACTATTTTTATCGTTATTGGTGTATTAGATGATAATGATAGTGGCGATGGTGAGGATGATGATATTGATAATATTGATAAAAGATTATACTAACAATTTTATTATCGTCATTTTCATTATTGCTATTCCTATCATCTTCATCATCACCAATCATTATCATCATCATTATCACCAATCATTATCATCATAATCGCCATCTTCATTATCATTATAATCATTCGAAATTATTTACATATAGAAAGACTTTACAAAGAAGAAAAACTCCAGTAAAATACGAACAATACTGTTTAATAATATGTTATGTACTCCATATCCACAAGGCACTTTTGGGATTTTCTCAAGGAGACCGCTGACCGCTTTTCAGTTTGGCGAAGTTTCCTTTCCTTCTTCCG
>NC_091571.1:23001985-23004485 GCF_042767895.1 Penaeus vannamei | reverse complement strand
CTTCTATCCATCTTCTTTCTCTCTCACTCCCTGCCTCTTCTCTCTCTCTCTTTCTCTCTCTCCCTCTCTCATCTGTCCATCTATCTATTCATCTATCTCATCCACCCACCTACCCCTATCTGTCGTCTCAAGTTGTTTCTTAAGGGAAGTATAGACACGGCATTTCTTTTATATATGTTAGAGATGAACAAAATGAACATTGGGTATACAATTCGATTAGTACTTATTTTGTGTTATCACGGCGGTGGTGATCTCGCCTAAATTATTACGGTTTTCATCCTCGCTAGGGTGGAGGGAGCTCTCAACCACGTAATGCCATTTAAACGTATTTTCCGATTAGAGTAACGATACATAATTCTTGGTGTTACACGGTAACCCATTTTACACGCAAAAACATATTACTGACCATACACAAAATCGAATTGATTTATTGAGACACCGTTTGCTTGAGAGGAAGAGTTTCCAATTATTTTTTAAAAGATGAAAAAACTGGTTTGTTTCTTTGTCCTCGTTAAAAAATAATCTAGACATATTACCTTGGTGAATGGAATAAATCAGATATGTGGTGAACCTATTGCAACGAATTTCTAATATTACAAAAATCCAACACACTGGGACTTCTCTAGCTCTTCGAAAGACAGCTGATGTTGTCAATTATCATCCCCTTTTTAAATTTATTGACTACAAGTTTGCAGTTAAATGGAATATGATATCAGGCATAAAATGTACTAGACCGGACTAGATGAAACACAAGCAGAATTATAAAATGTCAATAAAGATACTACTGCCGTTACGTTATCATTATCCTTAGATTTATAATTGTCATTGTTATCTATTATCCACATTATCATTGTTATTATCATCTTATTGTTGCTATTATCATTAATGTCACACACAGATATATATGAAAGGTGTTCAATGAAAGCTCGCCCTAACCCTAAGGGTACAAAAATAGAACAGAGATTCACTCAACCTGCACTATTTCATTTTCAACGCAATTGCCTTTGACCGTGATGCACTTCTCCAGTCATGTATTCAACTAAGAAAATTTATCCCTGAATTATGGCATGTTGAATCCCTCCAAAACCTCCATGAATCTCTCCTTAGTATCCTCGACATCAGCTAAAGAAATAACATGCAGCTACTTCTTCCTCTGCGGTAGAAAGTGACAGTCAGAACAAGGGGTTAGGGGCAACAATTTGAACACCTTGCATCACTTTCCCTCGCCGTTTCTAAAGCAGAGCTTCTCTAAGCTTTCCCGGTAGATCAGTATGGTATGGTCCTTTCATGGTGCCACCATAATCCATGAGGTACATGAGGATCCCTTTAAGGTCGCAAAAACACTGCCGCCATGACCTTACGGGATAAGTTCATGACCTTCATGGCGTCGGGAAATAGTGACGCTTCATTTCCTTAGATTCGGCTTCGCTTCATCCTGGCTTACAGTTCTGGTCATGAATCCTTCCAGATCCGCTCTCCCGTGGGTCAAAATCTTTCAAGTCATTGTCATGTGTCTCTTCTGCTGAGGTGGCAACTTTCTTGGGACCCATCGGGTAGACGCCTTAGAAAGGTTTATCTGGTCTTGGAAGATGGTAGGGATGGATCCATTAGTGACCCCGGTTGAGAAAAATGTATCATTCTGAGATTCGGCGATTATCCATGGCTATACTCTCCACGATGGCCACAGTTTCCTGGGTAGTTTTAAATAATAGACCACCACTACAGGGGGCTCCCTCACACGATTCTCGGGCCTACATATACGTTTGAGTGTACTGTGTATAAACACAGACACACACACACACACACACACACACACACACACACACATATATATATATATATATATATATATATATATATATATATATATATATATATATATATATATAAACCGGAAACTGGGTACCTTGTGGTTCCAGGCTAAACTGTGGGGGATCTCGAAGCAGCAGGAGGCCCTAGATGGCCCAATGGCATGTGGACACGCCCTGGCCCTGTACCAACTCATGCCCCTAATCCCCCTGGGGTTAATGGGAGGCTCGGGGGAGGTGGGCCTTGCCAGTCCTCCTCTCCCCAGATTAACCCATCGGCGGTGCAAAGTATAATTAGTAATGTTGGGAGTGGGGGAAATGCTCCTCCCACCCAGCAAGGGAGGTGGGCTGTGGGTTCCGTTGGGAGGGCAGCTGCTGGGACGCAGGATAGGAATGGGAACTACTTGTCCTGCCTGTATTCTGCCAACTGCCAGCCTAGAGTGAAGCTTGGGGGGGATAGCCCTAGGGAACCCCTCAGGTGGATGATGGGTCCCGCAGCCTGCCGCCTCCTCTTTTAAGAAGCAGCATTGGCAGAGGTGGCGTCCACTCGGAGGGTCTGTCTGAGGCTAAACCTCAGCCGGGAAGTCAGGGTGGGGGCTCGGAACATCCATTCTTTACATCAGGATGATCAGTTACCTCTACTGTCGAGGGAACTGGGGAAGCTAAGAATTAAGGTGGCTCCTCTCTCAGAG
>NC_091571.1:22966985-22971985 GCF_042767895.1 Penaeus vannamei | reverse complement strand
ATCACCCCAGGGTGTTTCACTTAGACTGAGGGAGGGGGAGTGTACCTGGGGGTATGCTGAGGCAGCCTCTGGTCGTTTTTGCAGCACTCGACAATCTGACGGACCCTGTACTTCTGTGGGACACTTTCAACTGTGAAATGCCTGATGCAGGTCAAGAGACGATTGGTGAACGCCCGAGAGCAAGACAGACTTACATCTCACAGGAGAGACCGGATGCCACAGATGCTTGTTATGTGGCTCGTCTGATGGGATTGGGATTTGCACCTCTTTCAGGTGCACAGAACTCGGTCACTATGAAGAAGGGACAAGGAACAGTTAATTAGGAGGTAGAGGAGGTAGAAGGTCATTTCTTAATAAATGACCTTCAGTCCTGCATACCAAGCCTGAGATAGCTGAACTCCAAGCCCTCTTCACCGGCAACAGCAGTTCATTTAATAAGTGGCCAGATCGACTCAGATTACTTTGAGCATTTGTACCAGGTTGACCCACCAACAGTTAACTTGGATACGAGTAGTGCCGAGATTCCATTGCCGGACCCTACTATCAGTGAGGATCCTCCCTCCCTAGCAGAAGTTATGGGGGGGGGGGGCGATCTCCAAGCTGGAGTGGTAAAGCAGCAGGTGTCTGCAGCATCCCAGCTGAACTGTTAAAGGCTGGTGGTGAAACCATGGCAAGAGGGTTACGTGTTATCCTGGGGCCGGATTCACTAACATACGATCGTAACGCATTTACCAGCAGTCGTTTACTTTTGCATTTACCAGAGATGGCAAAGTGGTATTCACGAAGAAATGGTAATTTGGATATGCTAAGTTACAATCGTAAATCGACTCATTCTAATGGTAGCCAACAGAGGGCTCCAGTAAAGCATTTCCACCAATCAGCGAGCGCTATACATAATCTTTTAGGTTCCTTCCGCCAATCACGTAACATGTAAACAAAATTACATACAGCGAGATAGTTTTAAAAAATCTTCACAGTTAAAACACTATTTAAGCACATGTCGAGAAAAAAAAATATATATTTATTTTATCATATCCATCATGTGGGGTATATATTTACTGTACAGATAGGAACCAATACACTTTTATCAATAAATTATTCATAAATATTATTATTAATATATTATTATCATTAGTCCAAACAGTTTATTTATTTATTTATTTTTCATCATTGTTAAACAATAAACCGGACCAAAATTTTTAGTAATCGCTATCTGTCGTCAAAGGAAATATTTCAAGCTTATTCTAGCCCATGCACTTAAGAGTTTATTATCAAAATGCCGACAGACACAGAAATTGCTATACTCGTTTAGCGATGTTATTGCCAGCTTACATATCACCAAGGTAGTTTTTTTTTTTTTTTTTTTTAATCATTTGTAATAATTATGTCAGAGAATAATTCTTTAAGAGTTCACTTATCTATTCATGCCATGCATTCTAGTATAATATAGGCCTATAATTTTACGAGAATTTGTCTGGATTTTATTCTTGTTAGTTTTATGTGAAATTTACATTTCTTCATTGTCCATATTGCCATATGTGTTTGCCATCACATTAGTTACATCAGGTGTAAAAACAAACCTAAATCTTTGACTACATGTTGATTTTGGATGAGATAACACGTGGTGACATCGTCTTCCAAGATGCTACCAGTGCTCTGACCACTGGTAAATTTTACCATGGTAACTCGATGGCAAGTTGTTAGTGAATACCACCGTTGTCTGGTTACCATGGTAACTACAGTTACCAGTGATTTTACCTACGTAAGTGCGTTAGTGAATCCGGCCCCAGGGCCGCTCATTGCAAATGTTCAGCTTTACCAGGAGATCTTACAGGGGTCCCTGTCTGCCACCGTGACCCATCAAATGAAGCTAAGAGCGTAGGAGGAGGTGACAGCAGTAGTCAACAAGACGGGCATGACTTTGCGAAGCCCCGAGGAAGTGAAGCTAAAATACATCGATTTCAAAAGTCACACGAAGAAGCTGACTTTCAGAAAAAAACTGCAAACCGCCACAGGTTAGTTTAAATGCCAGGAATATGTAGGCTTAAATATTCAGTGCATAATAAAAGATGAAGCTTCATCTTTGAAATTAGAAAATTGTTTTGAATAAAATCATAGGTCTGCATTATTGACTAATTTGTCTGAAATATCCTCAGATTTTCTGACATTATTGCTGTATAATGTTTTCTGTAATAGTATTGGAGAGATTCATGTAATAACATTTGCAGGAGGAGGTCCATCCATAGCTCCACCTCTGACTCCTGCTGAGGAGGCCATGGCCCAGCTTATTAACCCGGTTGTGGTATATGGCATTTCCGATTCTCTGCAGTCAGAGTCTGCTGAAGCTGTTGCTAAAATCAGTAAGTAAACCTGAATCTAACTTGGACTTACTCCTCAGTGGTAACAGTTCTTTATATCTGATACATATTGAAAGTTACCATAAGAAGCTTTTGTTCTTGTTCGTAAAAAAACTGATAATAATGTGATGTCACATGTAATTATTGTTTATTGCAGCAGTCACATGGTGTCATGATGGACACACTATATGTAGTATATTAAGTTAATTTCATGTTCTAATCCGACAGCAGCCGTGTATGTTGAGGAGGATGAACGTCTTTCTCCCATCACCGCTGAGCCAGTGACAGAAACACCAGTACATAGTAGGCCTAGCAGCAGGAGTTCTGGTACAGCGCAACAACCGTTATCAGCTCGCATGCTGGAGGTACAGGAGGGTATCCTCGATGAGGTTCGAGGTATTCGAAATGCCCTGGAGGGCCAGACAACAGCTCTCCAGAATATTAATGCAACATTATTTGAGTTTACAAGCATTTTGAGGACTATCAAGAAACCATAATATGTATCTATTGTGAAATTTTGTACCTTTCCTCCCTCTCCCACCCCTCTCTCTCTCTCTCTTTTTGCATCCACTGCTCCCCCTCTCTTTCTCTCTCTCTCTCCGTGTGTTTGTGTTTGTGTGGCCTTCCTTTTATCTCCCCCCCCCCTCTCTCTCTCTCTCTCTCTCTCTCTCTCTCTCTCTCTCTCGCTCTCTCTCTCTCGCTCGCTCGCTCGCTCTCTCTTCGTCATTTCCTCTCTTTGTTTCCCTCTCCCTCTCTTTCACGACTTATCTATTTTTCTATTG
This sequence comes from Penaeus vannamei, assembly GCF_042767895.1. NCBI lineage: Eukaryota > Metazoa > Arthropoda > Malacostraca > Decapoda > Penaeidae > Penaeus > Penaeus vannamei. The sequence continues at coordinate 22,968,846 of NC_091571.1, read as the reverse complement.
GTCTTTTATTATGGCTTGTCAGATGTTAATAAATGTTGAAATAATAGTGCCTTTGCCTTAGGTCACAGCAAATCCTTGAAATTTAAATATGGCATCCATACTTTTCCTTATCAATATGAGGCATTGCATATTAGTTATATATATATATATATATATATATATATATATATATATATATATATATATATATATATATATATATATATAAGGAAACATTGTCACTCAAGAAAAACATGCATAACCATTGGTTCACAAGCGTATTTATTTACACAAATATATTTGCACATTCCAAAATTAATCCTTTCCATATGAATTACAAATATTTGCTACGGGAAAAGCTATAGAATACAAACTCAACTAACATATAACCATCTTTGGTAGAAAATAAGACATGAATATGAAAAACTCCTCAAAATCAATACCACTTTAAAAACAAACTCATTAATGCCAAAGTAAAGTCTCCCATACGACTAGAAAATCAGAATGAGCCATTTATTAATGACACCCTCTCCTGCTGAGTACTTCTCTCAGGAATAAAATTCATCACTGCTTCCTCGGGTGAGTCGTCATTTTCTAGGATGTCATGGAAAGGTATGCCTCTTTTGACACAGATATTGTGCAACATGCATGCAACAAGCTTCAATTTTTGCACATTTTTCTGGCGTATATTGGAGCGCACCACCTGACTTATGCAAGCAGTGGAACCTACTTTTCAGCACCCCAAAAGTTTGTTCTATAACTGCTCGGGTGCGAGCATGGCTACTGTTGTAGCGTACTTCTGCTGTCGTTCTTGTTTCTGCCAGATGTGTCATGAGGCAAGTTTCAAGAGGATATCCTGAATCCCCTGCAAAGCAACAATAAAGTACTTTGGTTAACTGTACATATCTATGACTTTACAAATGTATATATGTATAAGAATATATCTGTCAATCTATCCATCTATCTATCTATCTATCTATCTATCTATCTATATATATATATATATATATATATATATATATATATATATATATATATATATATATATATATATATACTTACCAAGTAAGTATGAGTGCCCGAACTGTTGTTCTTGGAAGTGTCGACGCAAAATGCTGTCATTCCAGATGTAGGAATCATGCACACTTCCAGGGAATTTTGCAGAAAAACACAAAATTCTCGAATTTGCATCCGATACTACTTGAACATTAAAAGAATGGACCCTCTTTCTATTTAGATAAAGATGTTCTTGCCTTGGAGTTTTGATTGGAATATGGGTACAGTCAATGGCCCCATTACGTTTGGGAAGCCACAAACTGCGAAGAAGTCATGTTTGATCTTGTGAATTTCTTCCCTCCTACGAGGCATCTTTATGTCCCTCTGAGCTATGTTGAAAATAGCATCAGTCACAGCATTTATGATGCGAGACACACTGGACTGGCTAATTCCAACAGAGTCCCCTATCACACTCTGAAAGCTGCCACTTGCGTAGAATCGCAAGGCAACCAGCACTTGTGTGGCCACAGGTACTGAGTGGGACCTGTTGGTATGTCTTCAAATATCGGCCCCGATGATTTCGCGCAGCCAGTGAATATCTTTGCGAGGGAACCTGTAGTATCTGTAAAATATTAGGATTAAATCACTGGTCAGCGAATTGTCATTTCTTAATCTCCAAAATTTAATAGTTTTTATAACATATTTCATAGAAATTGCCACTTCAATACCTTAACAGATGGGTATCATTAACTGCCTTTGAACACCCTTTCTCTCCTCAGTCGGTCATGTTCCAGTGCCCATAAAAGCTCCATTCTGCAATTGCATTAAATACACATCATGAGAGTCAGCATATCTACAAGTTCAAATAAGTGTATGTGTGTGTGTG
>NC_091571.1:22941985-22944485 GCF_042767895.1 Penaeus vannamei | reverse complement strand
CCGCAATATGAATATGGCGAAGAATGCAAATTTGACATGAAACTAGTTATAATAGAATCCAAACAAATTCTCGCAAATTATAGGTTGACATAGACATACATTAAGCTGTAGAGTGCATGGAAGGAATAAATAAGTGAATTAAAGAATTTTTCTCTGACATGAATATTATAAATTCTATAGATAGAAAAAAATGCTTATATACAGTGGTAATACCAACGTTAAACGAGTATAGCAATTTTTGTTTCTGTCGCTCATTCTTGCCCATGGACAAATTTGTAAAAACTAAGGAATGCGTGTTTTTCTGAGAGGACAACATATAATAATAATGGAAATACGCACTCTAACAATGTGCATGAAATTTATTAGGGATTCAGGGCACATCTACTGAAGCATAGAAGACCAAGGCAGCGGTCCTATTCTAGTTTCACCAAACTAAAAAGTCATAAATCAGAGGAGTCAAATCATGAATTTCAGAGCATGAATGATTACATAGTATTTATCAACATGATATTTATGTTTTGTTTAAAGATGGACATAATATATAAGATTTCGTAGAAGTTAGGGATGAATCTTTTCTGATTAAAGAGAAAATATAACATTCCTTGTAAAAAAAAAAAAAAAAAAAAAAAAAAAAAAAAAAAAAAAAAAAAAAAAAAAAAAATTGCTGTTGCACGAGCTATTCACATGAAATGATAATGAAAACCCTGTTCTCCTAAATGTATTCACTTATGATCAGATTAGCTCTATAATTTTGGCTCTTTCAGAATAATAAAGGAATATTCAAATAATTAGAGATTTCATTTCAAAAGTAATTCATCTATTCATATATACACTAATACATATATACACATGTTTACATATACTTGTGCACACGTATATGTATATATGTGTGTATATACCTGTGTACACGTAAATGTATATACATGTGTACATGTATATGAATACAGGTGTGTACGCATATATGTATCTACGTGTGTACATGTATATGTATCTACATGTGCAAGCGCATATGTATTTACGTGTGTACACGCATATGTATCTACATGTGTACACGTATATGCATCTACATGTGCACACGTATATGTATCTACATGTATGTATATGTATATATATATATATATATATATATATATATATATATATATATATATATATATATATATATATATATATATATATATATATATATATATATATATATATATATATATATATATATATATATATATATATATATATATATATATATATATATATATATATATATATACGTATACAGAGAGTGAGGTAAAGAGAAAGGGAGAGAGCGAGAGAGAAAAAGAGAAAGAGAAAGAAGGGGATTTCGCATGTTACTGCTGAAATTACCAATCGTTCATATGCCTGCACTGCTATACGTTGCGCTCACACCTCAGCCTTTATGTCCATTGTCGCCCGTAATCGAATGTTGCTTCAATTATCCCTCATTCCCCCTTCCTCCCCTGCCGAAAAAAGGCGAATTTTGCTTAACATTCCGTCAATACCGCTTCCTTCCAGCGGCCTCTCAGCGGGACATTGCCGTCCTAAAAGGTCGTGCATTAAAACTTCTGCCGGAGTGTAATCTCATTCCTCTCGTTGGCGGCGTGCTATTCGAAGCCATATTTCCCGAAATTCGCTTAGGTACCTAAAAGGGAGCGGCGTCCCCCTCGCCCGCCATTCACACAAATCACATTTAGCCAAAAGTAATTTTCTCCCCAGTGGCTTATCTGGCTCACCTGAAGAGCAGAACAAATGGCACCAATCCTCCCACGATAAACAGGTGATTAGTGGGCTATCATCATTGCCATCATTACCACTATCAGTGTTATCATTGATGTAGGTACTGTTATTACTATTGTTGCTTAGATTGTTGTTAATAATAACAATAATAATAAAAACAATTTTAATGAGGATTGAATGAGAAAGATAATAAGAATAATAATAATAAAAGTAATAATTATGATAATAATAATAATAAAACCCAAAACAATTATCATAATAATAATGATAATGATGATAATAAATATAAATATAATAATGATAATGATAGTGATAAAACAGCAACAGCATGATAATAATAATGATAATAACAATAATAATAATATTAGTCACAGTGGTAATAATGATGATGATACCAATGATAATGATAATTATCATTATTACTATTATTATTATTGCTATCATTATTTTCATTAGTATTATTATTGTTATTATCACCATCCGTGGCCAGCCTACGCTTTACTCTGTATTTACACAAACTATCATTCTTAACACACCTTTGGCCTGAAAAAGATTACAGCATTAACAACCTATCATACTGACGTGGCAGATAGTCTAACATCAGCAACCAATCAATCCCACAGGGACATTCAAGGCCTCCTTCGCCCCAGCGTAGACACTCCCCTAAAAATTGTTCATACAGTCACACAGTTTATTCCAAACCTGTAACTTACCCTTCCATCCCTCCCACACACATGCACAGTCA
>NC_091571.1:22817197-22822197 GCF_042767895.1 Penaeus vannamei | reverse complement strand
TGATTGGCTAAGGGTATTCGAGTCGTGATTGGCTCAGAAACTGTGATGACACAACTGTTGTTTTCTTTTAAAGGCTTATTTTTGTGCGCATTTAGTAATTCCCTTCAGCAACTATCTTTTTAGTTTTGGTACAGTCCACAGACTTGTGAAAATGCATTTGTATAGCCTATACTCGAGGATTTGTGAGTGGAGCTATGTGATGCCATCATATTAATGCCAAGAACCACCATAAAGATATCTGTTTTCGATTATGTTTCGGTTATATCAATACCTCTGAAGTAAACTCAAAATATTCGCTGTTATTTCCTGTCAATAATTCTTCCAAGTTATATTTTCCATGTAATTACTGTGGGTTATAATCCAAAGCAATTTTGTTTAGAAAGAAAAGTAAACAATATATTATACATCTGCCTATGACATCATAAAAACAATTATCCTGACATTTCTGGTATCTATCATCTACCAACTTGGACGTCATACTCGACCAGCCCGACGTCATATCCGACCGACTCTTTCACTATCACGCCATTGCAACATCATAGGGTACTGGAATAACGGAAGCTATTACTGGATTGACAGTCCTGGACATGAGTACCGGTAGTTGTATGATGGAACGTATTTCTTTGGTCCCCATTCAAGTCAGGTGAGCTGTTTGATCGAAGTCCATTCAAGTCAGTCGAAAAGTTGTTTACGGGTTGATTCAAGTGGGCATAATCCAGTCATCACTTCATAGGGTAAACGACTTATGTAAGTCATAGGAGGTGTCTGCATGTGAATATAGCCGCAACACGTGAATATGGGGGACTTCATTTTCCTCTATACAGCTTTCCCTTATGGACTATGTTGTGGGTGGGTAGAAGGCATGGAGATGACTTAGTAACCTCTATAAATAATACAGATTTACCCCGAGAAAGGGATATTGCAGCAGAGGCAATGAAATCAGCTGATATGCGAAACACTTATTTCATCTTTTTTCCTCAGACCTATTGGGGAATTCTGTGGGTAGAATGTTACAGGAATTAGCAAGGTTCAAGTAAGAGACAGGTAATGCAAAATTGATGAACACCCTTCTTCAACCGAAATAGTGCCAAAATGCTTGACTCTGAAAAGGTAAAATAGTTTGCTGTAACCTGAGAGTGAACCTGGCACTTCAATATTTTGTATTCTCTACAAAGATTGTACCTTATTCCTCCATCGGAATTCTAAATTAAAATTACGTGAGCATCTGGTACATTCTTAAAGACAATGTGGATATGGTCGAGGTAATGCAGAATAACCAAAGGCTCCGTACCCTCCTTTATCTATGCAAGGAAAGCAGGAGAGCAGGTGGACAAAACTCTTAGACCCTGTTTATACAAGCGACTTAGTGGCGCAACTGCTAGAAGTGCAACGCCAGGTCATTAAATAGGAGTGCACACACGAAGTGGCTTGTGGCTAGCCTGAGATCTTCCTCACAGTCGCACGACTGCTCAGCGACTCAAGGTACATGTGTTGCTATACGGCCGTGCACACACGGCGACAGCCACTGCATTTTCTTGGTGATGGCACGCCTTATTGGCTGGAAGGGTTTTGATTCGACCAATAAGAGAGCACGTTATCCTAATCTGATGGACATTCTTATGTAATTAAAGAACTTGGGTTCATGTTCCGGTAACTTAGGATACAATATGAAGAATATTCCATGGGTAAATCTGTCATTTAAGATGGGATGAACCCAATAATGTCTGTCTCCTCTGACACTGTAAACGACCATATAAAACCCATGCACATGCCACCTCTTCTACATCCATTACCAGCTGTGTATGATCAGCGACTGAAGAGAGAGAAATAAAAAATAAAAAATATAAAATACAATAGTGGGCGAGAGACGAGTCGGGCCACTGTAAGCACCGTGTGTGAAGATTCAGTCAGTAGTCGCACTTCTAGCAGTTGGTCCGCTAAAATTGTTCATCTGAACAGGGCCTTAAGCGGTCCAAAGACACTAGTAGTGTATGGTAAAGCTAAAAAGGAATGCTCCTTGATCAAAAGTAATGGATAACTTAATACATTGGAATCATTAGGGATGCTATGGAAAATTGAAGAAACTTTCACATCTATAGCAAACACCAAGTCCATAAGTGGACTAATAGTATGCCTGGAGCAGTAATCGTATGTCAATCCTTTTCAGTTTATCCAACTGTAGAAAGTACTAAAGGGAAACAAAATAAGAGTAGATTTGATAGGACTCGATGCAGCAAGTATCTATATAGAACCATTTGTCGAAGACATTGTTGGTTACTTCTGAGAGAGACTAACTATGCAACTTCTAAGGAGGGACTATAGCATACTATGACTATGCTTATATTTGCTCTAACTCCAGGCTGCGTGGGTTGCCCTTCATGCCGCCCCACACTACCGATTGTGCCCATATGGGTCCCTCGTGGGCGCTGACTGTCCACCTGCATCTAATTATAACCTAAGCCTGTGCAAATCCCTCCAAAATGCGCAATCGCTCATGTGTTGTTTTTATTGGTTAAGAGTGTTAACAGTGAAAATGTAAAATCTTTTAGGTAGCAATAAATGGCAACACTCATACTTGACTTGATTTTTTTTTTTTTTTTCTGAGAGATTGTTTCAATTACAATGAATTCAATATATGCTTGTGCTTTCTCTCAAACTGAGAATTTTCTGCTTGTGATTCCCAATTATTTATGAATTCTATGTAAGTTTGATTAACTGATTGTTGCAATTCACTTTTTTTTTTTTTTAACTCTTTCCGTTTGTTTATTCTCTCACTGATCTCATTATATGTATTTGCGAACGATACATATTTATTTCTCACTAGTGAACAGATTGCTCCCTCCTGGCCGGTCTCACTTTTGCTTTCATGAGGATGCAGGCTGGGAGGAATCTGCCCCTTTTATTGTTTAGGTCGTCATTGCTGAATGGTGACATGTTCTCTTGGTGTGAGAACAAAGCTTTGACTGCAGATATGTATAAGTTCATCATACAAATATGGCATTTGAACTTTCCCTTTCGTGGTGCACAAGGAATGCGCAGGGTTTCGTAAATTGTCTAATAGATCTTTTGCTCCGACGTCTGAAGTAGGTTAATTGTGAAACCGAAGTAACTCATTCGATCGGCAAATTCGAGTCGGTGTGAGACCATATTGATGCCTGATTGTAAATGTAGGACTAGGGTTTTGAGCTAGAATAAGTGTTCACTTATTAATCACGCCATTTTCACCTTACAACTGCCGGGAAATCCCGGCAGTTGTGTGAATCATGAGCTAGATACTCGCGAGCGTCTACCACAGATTTTTAGAGTAGAGAAGGTAATGATAGAATTCCCCCTCTCATTCAGTTCACTTCATTTTGTTCTGTAATTTGGGTAAAAAGGGAAACCCCACTCGTTGATGAAATCCAACGTACTCTGAACATGCGTAAGCAGGGCATAATTACTCAAGTTTTGAGAATTAGAAGTGAATCCATAATTAAGATCAAATACAATCGGGGAGAGTGTAAAAAGCATTTCTCGACTGAACAGTTTGCATTGTGGAAGCTTACAATGTCACTATGCATAATTGCGTACGTTCTGTTGCATATCATTAAACGTCGAGTTCTCTGTGGTAGGTGAAATAATGCATTAACATAATCAATAATTATAATATTTGTTATAATGAGCGTTAAGACACTGATAGTTTTCATGAGTAGAGTTTACAGATGTATTTGTAGGCATAAAAAGTTATGAGGTATCTTGTTTACCCGTCAGTCGTGACGAGTAACATCACACACTCACTCATCCACGCAGAACGACACTGAAATCTTCATCAATAGGATTTGTTGTGTCGTATTTGCAGGTTATCTTTTAGCCGCGGTGTTGCCAGTCACGATGAGTGACAGTGATTCACAATTCATATTTACATATTTTTTTCTTCATCTAAAAGACGACACTCTCTTAAGGTAAATCCTTGCGGATTGTCGTTGTCGCTTCCCTTATCTACTCTCATATCTAACTGAGATGGTTTGTAGCCCAAGAAGGTCCATGAGGATTGCTACTCCCATCTCCCTCACTTATTTTCCTGTTGAATATTAAAATATTAACAATGATAATAATAAATTAGATAACATTAGAAACTGCAAATTATTATAAAAACACCGGCTAGGACCACTTAACATCCCTCCCTCTCTGTTGCTGTCTTTATTTCTCTTACTATTTTGGCGCTTACATGTATGATCTTGTTCGATAATACATTAGAAGGAGACCTAGCTGCAGCCACAGTCGCCTTGAAAGCCGTGGTACGGACGTCGCCGGAAGATGGCCGTAGGCCTGATGACCACGAATTCGTTAGTGCAGGTATTATGCCGCCCCAGGATGAAGAGAAAGGGCGCCGCCTGCTAGAACGCCCTTAGATCCAGCGAAGAACCAGGAACTCGTCAGGTATCAGTTGCCCTTGGATGCTATGGAAAAGCGCAGCTTGCATGATGCCATATGCTTATGTTTGCTCTAACTGCATGGGCTGCCCTTCATGCAGCGCCACGCTACCGCTTGTGCCCTTATGAGTCCCTCGTGGGCGCTTATTGTCTGGCTGCATCTAAATATAACCCAAGCCAGCCTGGGCCGCGACCGGCCCTTTAAAAAGTCATCGGCAGGTTGATTCATGCCTCACCCAGACACCCTCTCTCCGAGAGCGACCCGGACGCGCCAACACCTCTCCAGGGCGGGCCAGCCGCGGATCCGCCGGTCTCGTATCGTGGTGTGTAAACTCGTGTGCAAACTCTTAAGAATAAAGAAGCAGCCATTCCAATTATATTATTCTGCCCATCATGTAGAAGGCATCACCACCTTTTATAGGGACGTTGATGTCATTCTTAAAAATGGAAGAAGTGAAACCGAACAGTGACACACTCAGGCACTTTTGAATTTAGCCTGGAACGGAGATATCGATTGGCATGTCTTGGGAGACTTACATGAAGCAACGATTTCCTGCAGTAGGATGCGGAGCTTGCAGTCGAAATATT
>NC_091571.1:22794697-22797197 GCF_042767895.1 Penaeus vannamei | reverse complement strand
ACCACACCTACACTGGAAGAGCTCAGCAAAGCCATCGACTGCCTCACGTGCGGCAAGGCGCCAGGGAAATATGGCATCCCCTCAGAAGTTCTAAAACATGGGAAGGCAGCAATATTACAGCTGTTTAATGATCTCCTCTTCTTGTGCTGGGAGGAAGGACACATCCCCCAAGACATGAGAGATGCCAACATAGTCACATTGTATGAGAACAAGGGCAATCGCAGTGACTGTAATAACTACTGTGGCATCTGTCTTTTCAGTATCATAGGCATGGTCTTCGCCCGGGTCGCATTAAACTGCCTACGGAGGCTCACTTCGCAAGTCTGTAATGAGTCACAGTGTGGCTTCAGAGCTGGAAGGTCCACAGTGGACATGATCATCTCCCTCAATCAACTGCAGGAGAAGAGTTGGGAGCAGTAGAAACCACTGTTTCTTGCCTTCGTGAACCTGATCAAAGCCTTTGACTTGGTGATCCGAAGCTAGCTTTTCCGGATCCTCCAGAGGATTGGCTGTCCTCCAAAGCTCTTAGCCATCATTACCTCGTTCCACCATAACATGCAAAGCACCATCTATTTTGATGGAGCCACCTCAGATGCCTTCCCAGTCAGCAGTGGAGTGAAGCAGGGTTGTCCTAGCCCCAACCTTGTTCGGGATCTTGATGCTGCTTCACTACACTTTTGCAGACTGCCCAGAAAGCATCTACATCCGAACGAGGTCAGATGGGAAACTGGTCAACATCGTCAGACTCAGGCCAACACCAAAGCCTAGAAAATCCTCATACGAGAGCTTCTGTTTCCAGATAACGCTGCTCTAACGTCACAGAGTGAGGAAAGGTTACAGCCTCCAGTGGATCACGACATGTGCAACGCATAGAGACCAACCATCTACCAAGAGAAGTCTTATATGTAGAACTGTGGGAGAGAGTCCGTCACACTGGTCGACCGCTGCTTCACTAAAAGGACGTCTACAAGCGTGACTTGTGATCTGCGGAAATCGACATCAGCACTTGGGAGGACACCGCCCCACTTTGAGACACATGGCGCCAAAGAGTGAAAATGGGAGCTTACACAGTAGAAGCTAATGCCAGAGCCCAAATAACTCACAAAAGAGCAGCAAGGAAAGAATGTGCAGCATCTGTGCCCGAACGCACAACACATGTCTGCCCAACCTCTAACAAAAACTGCCACTCCAGGATCGGACTATTCAGCCACACCAGATCCTGTCCCAAGCCTCTGCGCTAGCCATCGCCTCCTCGAGACGAGGATGCCACCATACACACACACACACACACACACACACACACACACACACATATATATATATATAATATAATATATATATATATATATATATATATATATATATATATATATATATATATATATATATATATATATATATATATATATATATATATATATATATATATATATATGTGTGTGTGTGTGTGTGTGTGTGTGTCTGTGTGTGCTTGTATACATATATACATACATACATTTATATGTAAATATATATATATATATATATATATATATATATATATATATATATATATATATATATATATATATATATATATATATATATATATATATATATATATATATGAATACACCCACCCACTCACATACACTCACACACACACATATACATATATATATATATATATATATATATATATATATATATATATATATATATATATATATATATATATATATATATCTATATATATACACACACACACACACACACACACACACACACACACACACACACACACACACACACACACACACACACATATATATATATATACATATGCACATATATATGAAAATGCATATACGTGTGTGTGCGTGTATGTGTGTGTGTGTGTGTATGCCTGTGTGTGTGTTTATGTGTGTGTATGTGTGCGTGTGTGTGTTTGTGCGTGTGTATGTGTGTGTACCTGTGTGTATGTGTGCGTCTGTGTGTGTGCGTTTATTTTTGTGTATGTGTCTAAATGTGTGTGTGCGTATGTGTGCGTGTAAATGTGTGTATGTGTGTGCAAGTGTGTGTATCTGTATGTGTTTGTGTGTTCGTGTGCGTGGGTGTGTGTGTATGTGTGTGTGCGTGTGTATGTATGCGTGTGTGTGTGAGAGTATGTGTGTGTGTGTGGATGTGCGTAAATATGTGTGTGTGTGTGTGTGAGCGTGTGTATGTGTGTGTGTATGTGTGTGTGTGTGTGTGTGTGTGTGTGTGTATGTGAGTGTGCATGTGTGTGTGTGTGTGTGTGCGCGCGCGCATGTGTGTAAGTGTGTGTGTTTGTGTATGTATGTATGTGTGTGATTGTGTGTGTGTATGTATATATGGATGTGTGTGTTTGTGTATGGATGTGTGTGTGAGTGCGTGCATGTGTGTGTATGTATGTGTGAAAGTGTGTGTATGTGTGTGTGTGTAAGTGTGTGTATGTATGTGTGTGAGTGCGCGCGCGCGCGTGTGCGTAAGTGTGTATGTG
>NC_091571.1:22766698-22769198 GCF_042767895.1 Penaeus vannamei | reverse complement strand
CACTTGCTCTAAGGATAAAACACAAATTCGGCAATACTAAAGTGAACAGCAATTTGAATATTGCATTTGTTCTTTGCTGAAATAACAGTGAAAATTGGATTGAACATTTCACAAGAGAAAAGAGAGCAACCTCGGCGATGTCATTATAGTTGCCTTCGACTCTTACATTAGTTCTAGGAAATCCACTTTTATAGTGATAAAATGTAAGCTTAGCCCTGGATAATTTCCGTTTCTTGAGGTATTCATGACAATTTATCATGTGTAAAAGCCTATGCATTTTTTTTTTTACATTGCATTTTACAACATATAATGACAAACTCTAAATGCTTTTATATGATGCAGTCATAGAATGTTATTGCCATACATCCAGTGCGTCAAAGCTTGCCCTTGCCTATGCAGTCGGTAAGGGTGGTAAACAAAGGATTAACTAAGCTACACGGATATACAGGGGGCAAGGGGACAGCTGCCCTAGACTCTGGAGCTTATTCCTTCCCCACAACCACCAGAAAAATAGAGTAAGAGAAATATGAGTAATGACTATAAAGTGCATTTCATTTCAGTTAGGTTTCCTGATATCAGTTCTTTATATCGTCCTGTAAGAAGTGCCGAAATAAAGATTTAAAATTGTTTGCATAACGATATCAGACAAAAAATCACATATCCCTTTCAGTATCATAATGTCATAAGAAAACCCAATATTTTTTTAGGTATTTTCCGCACCGGTGGATTTTCCTGTTCCAAATTATGCTTTCGTCGAGCATCCTGGTTCTTATTGTTATCATGATTTTGTTATTGTCTTTATTACACATGTTTCATCATTAGAGTTATTATGAATTGCTATATTATTTTACTGATATAATCACATCATTGATAAAAGCAGTGATAATGGTTATTTAAAAAAATTATAAAACTATAATATAGATAAAAATATTACTACTACTGCTACTACTTCTATTAAAAATAATGATAATAATGATGTTAATAATATAATAATAGTAATAATAATAACAATAATAATAGTAATACCAATATTATTACTACAACTACTAACGATAATAATAGTACCACTACGACTACTATTAATAATGATACCATTTATAATGATAATATAAATAGTAATAATAGAAATCATCATAATGATAATAGAAGTATTATCATTATCATCAACAATAATGTAATGATTTTTTGTTACCATACATTTCGCTATCTTCACTATTATTATTACTATTTTAATCATTCTTGTGTATTCTGCAGCTATAAATGATGTCATCATTAATTTTAGATCATGTTTCTTTGTATCTTATTACATCTTATTACAAAGGCATCTTTGAGTGTCTGGCCTGATGGAGAGATGTTAAGAAAAAAGGCTACTTTCTCTATATGTATTTCCTTTGTTTCGTTACGTAGTTAATGGTAATTATCCCCATTGCCATAATCACCATCATCATGGCTACTATTATTGTTACTGTTGTTATTATTGTACATACAGACATACATCATACATGCATACAAATATGCAATCCGTATGCAAACGCATGTATTGTCTGCATGGTTGTGCGTGTCTTTATGGCTTGTATATGTCTGTTTCTAAACTGTTTTTTTTTTTTTTTTTTTTTTTTTTTTTTTTTTTTTTTTTTTGCTGAGGTTTTCTGTTCCTTTTTTCGTTCCTCTTGTTAAACACAATGTCCACTCCATCAGATTTCTTCTATGATTCAGTTATACACTGAATTGTAGAATGCTATATCTAAGAAGTCTTAGGAATAGGAATCTTAGAGGGTTCTATTTACTTTAGTTGTTGATTAAATTCGTTTGACACCGAAGTATAGGTCTTAATAAAAAGGATAATTGTTTCTCGGGCCTGCCTATTATCTTTGAGGAGAATTTCACTCGAAATTCATGTGAAGCTATTAAGGATGTTCAATATTGCTACCGATATGTTCGGCCGATTCTCTGCACTTTGAATTTAACTTCCAGTTCGAAAGCTCAAATTGCGAAAGCTAAACTTGACATGAATTCGATTCATATGAGCAAGAGGATTCCCAAATACAATTACAATAATTATGATAACTCTCTCTCTCTCTCTCTCACTCTCTCTCTCTCTTTCTCTCTTTCTTTCTCTCTCTCTCTCTCCCTCTCTCCCTCCCTCTCTCTCTCTCTCTCTCTCTCTCTCTCTCTCTCTCTCTCTCTCTCTCTCTCTTTCTCTCTTTCTCTCTCTCTCTCTCTCTCTATGTATATATATATATATATATATATATATATATATATATATATATATATGTGTGTGTGTGTGTGTGTGTGTGTGTGTGTGTGTGTGTGTGTGTGAATAAAGAAGAAAAGAAAGAAAGAAAAAGTATATTTATGCATATATTCATTTAAACGCGTATACATATAAACATACATATAATTAAACGTGTATATATATATATATATATATATATATATATATATATATATATATATATATATATATATATATATATATATATATATATATATATAT
>NC_091571.1:22718570-22721070 GCF_042767895.1 Penaeus vannamei | reverse complement strand
ATCTGATAGGAGTTGCAAAGGTGATTTGAGTATTTCAACAGACGAGCACTGTCGATGTGTATCTTAGCCAGGGAGCTTAAACTATCACTCATAAATGCCATGCTGTCGTGGAATTTCAGATTATTAATTCATACAGAATAATATCCGAGTCCTTGCTTTACAAGCACACTAATATACGCATTAGTCTGCATCTCTTTGAGCAACGGCCCGAGATCATAGGAATGGTTGTGTGATATGCACAGCATTTTGATGCAGTAGTTTTTCATTTGAATCATTCCTCATGGATGTCTGCAGTCTGCTCAGTGGATGGACGGATCATCACAGATTATGCTGGGGTTCTTGTACGTTGGGATGAGTATTTTGAGCATTTGTATCAGGTAGACCCCCAAGAAGTTAGTCTAGATGCTAGGGATGTAGCAATCCCGGTGCCTGACCCACCCATTAGTAATGATCCCCCCAACCGTAACTGAGGTTAGCGAGGCGATCTCTAAGCTGAAGGGTGGAAAAGCTGAAGGTATCCCGGCTGAATTGCTAAAGGCTGGGGGTTAGCCTATGGCATGGAGCTTGCATGCTGTCCTGGTTGCCATCTGGCAGTCTGCTTCCATTCCCCCTGACCTGTTGAGGGGTGTGGTTATCCATCTTTGGAAGGGGATCACTGGGACTGTAGCAACTACTGTCGTATTACATTGCTCTGCATACCAGGCAAGATTTTCGCCCACATTCTTCTGAGACGGATCCTCAACCACCTGGTAAGACAGGAGCAATCTGGATTCACTCCTGGCAAGTCCACAATAGACCGTATCCTAGCACTTCGAGTCTTTGCAGAACGACGTCGTCGTGAGTTCGGTCGTTTGAAAACGTTTGATTCGGTGCATCGCGAATCGTTGTGGGAGATCCTGACTTGGAATTTCTACACAGACTATTGGTTTAATAGCAAGTCTATATACTGGTACTGAAAGTGCTGTAAAGTGTGGTGGAGGCCTGTCGAGTTTCGTCCTTGTTAATTCGGAAGTGAGGTAAGGCTGCGTCCTTGCGCCAACACTTTTCAACACTTGCAGGGACTGGATAATGGGCAGAAACATCTAAAGTCAGTGTGGAGCAACACTGGGCAATATCAAGGTCATGGACCTTGACTTTGCTGACGATATTGTAGTTCTATCTGACCCTCTGGAATCTCTGATAGCGGCTCTTGATGCATTTAGCAATGAAGTGAAGATCCAGGATTTTGGGGGCCTGCTAAGAGAACCTGTTCAAACAATATATGCTTGTAGCGAGGACATTGAGGTCACAGAGAGCTTTACATGTCTTGGCAGTGCAGTTCATGTATCTGGACTGTCAGACTAGGAAGTCAGTAAACAGACTGGCCTGGCAGCGGGGTCCATGAACTCGGTCAACAAGAGTATTTGGAGGCACTGGTACCTATGCAGGACTAAAGTACATGACTTTCAAGCCTTGATACTTCCAGGTTTGCTTTATGGAAACGAAACCTAGATGATATCTAGTGCGGTGTCACATCTTGATGCCTTTTGGAACAAGGTACAGTTGGCAGGACCATGTGAAACTTGCATGGGACCTTTTACTTGCATAATCTGGGACCACCAACTCAGGTTCTACGGGCACCTAGCTCATTTCCCTGTGGATGACCTTTCCCATCAGGTTGTCTCGTGGCTTGAGCAGCTCGACCAGACCTGTCATAAAGATCTAGAGATGGGCCGAGGGCCTGCTTGGTAACTCACCATGAGGGACTCCTGTGGCTAGAAGCTAAGGATGGATGTGGCTATGCGCCCACGCCAGTGTGGTGATATACACATACACATGTAAATATACATATATATATATATATATATATATATATATATATATATGTATCTATCTATCTATAAATATATATATATATGTATCTATCTATCTATCTATCTATCTATCTATCTATCTATCTATCTATCTATATATATATATATATATATATATTCATCATAGTAGGAACATGTAACAAAATTCATCAAGACGTGGCTCCAAGGCACTAGATAGAGTCCAGATTTTGCTTCAGTGGAGCAAACCTATGTATCAAGACCTTAAAGATTTGTAACTTAATATTTCTGCATAGGTACTGGAACCTACAAATACTCTTGATCGAGTCCATAGCCCATGCTGCCAGATCAATCTGTCTACTGACTTCCTGGTCTGATAACCCAGAGACATGGACTGCACTACCAAGGTATGTAAAACTCTCTGTGACTAGCAGGCCCCCAAAATCCTGGATATTGGTCTTGGTCTAGGAGACATTTAATCCCAGGGGCATTACCTTATTGCTGAATGCATCAAGAGCCACCACTAGAGATTTCTATGACTCAGATGAAATCACAACATCGTCGACAAAATTAAGTTCCTATGTATGTTATTGCCTATTGTTGTTCCACACTGACTTTGGATAGTAGCTCTGCCCATTATCCAGTCAATGCAAGAATTGAAAAGTTTTAGTGCAAAGGACACAAGCTTG
>NC_091571.1:22673570-22681070 GCF_042767895.1 Penaeus vannamei | reverse complement strand
CCTCTCGAAGAGCAGTTGGTTCAGCTATGGCAAGGACAATAGATGCAATGTCACGGCTTAGAAGATCAGGAACGTGGTGAATAGATCCCTTTCTATAAACAATGCGGTAGGAGTATTCCATCAGCTCATGGGACCAGCGAGACATACGTGGAGACTTGGTCCTTCGGGTGAAAATATAAGTTAATGGCCTGTGATCCGTTATAATGGTAAAGGTTTTACCATACAAATATGCATCAAAGTGTCGCACAGATTCTATTATGGCAAGAGCTTCTAAGTCAGTAACGCTGTAACGAATTTCTGACCCCCTCAACTTACGTGAGTAATAAGCAGCAGCACAGGGGTTACCTTCAGAATTAACTTGCATGAGGCAAGAACCTATACCCACTCTTGAAGCATCTGTGTGGAGTTCGACAGGAGCAGAGAAATCAGGTCTTCGCAATACTGGTGCCGAGGTAAAAAGATGTTGAAGCTGACGAAAAGATGCATCATGTTCTGCATTCCATTTAAATGGCTGGCCTTTTCTGGTGAGAGAGCATAATGGAGCTGCAATGGTAGCAAAGTTTGGAATGTGGCGCCGAAAGAACCCAACGCATCCCAAATATCTACGAACTCCAGTTACGTCTGTGGGTGGAGGAAGCTCATTAAAAGACCGAACCTTATCTGGGTCATGAGATATACCATTTATAGAAATTTTTAACCCCAGAAACTCGAAATCTTTAACAGCAAAGCTGCACCTATCTAAGTTCAATTTTAGGCCTGCTTTGTTCATCAATGCAAGTTTCGTTTAAATGATGGCAATGTTGCTCAAAGTTTTTAGAAAAAATAATCACATCATCTAAATATGCTAATGTTTTCCTATCACAGGAGACAAGATCATATTTATAATTCTTTGGAAGGTAGCAGGGGCAGTCTTCAAGCCAAATGGCATTCGTCTGAACTGCCATAATCTGGACCCATCTGAAAAGGCCGTTTTCTTGCGGTCTTCTGGAGCAACTGTTATACTCCAGTAAGCAGCTCTTGCATCTAGAATACTAAAATAAGTATTGTCACGGAGATCATCCAGAATTTCATCAATTCTTGGTAATGGATATGAATCACTTATTGTTTTAGCATTCGGATTATGATAATCTACACAAAAACGCAGATTACCGTCTCGTTTCCTAACTAGAACGACTGGCGAGGACCAAGGAGAACATGATGGCTCTATGACTTGGGCATCCAGCATTTCTTGGCAGGTCTTCTTTATTACCTCCTTTGCAGAGTGTGGTAATCTCAACTGCCTGGTGCAGATTGGCGTACTGTCTGCTGTGATGATTCTGTGAACTGCACTTGGAATGGTTCCAATTGTTGACTTTTCACCAGAAAACAAACTCTTATATTTAAGCAAGATATCTATCAAGTTCTTACGTGATTTAGGAGGCAAATGTTTAAGTTTTCCTTCTTCAATAGAGAAATCTGTGGGGTCTGAAGCAGAAATGGTCGAAACTGAAAGTTCTGAAACTGGCTCATCTTCAGCCAAGCGTGTGCCCCTATGCAATTTCAGAGCATGAGCAGAGTCATTAACTATCCATATATCAACTTTCCCATCTTTATTCTTGACTATACTTCTTGGAATCAGTATGGAGGTCATCAAACTAGAAATGAAAACGTCACTTACATTTTTCAAGAGAGAAAAGTTTGATAAGGAAGCTTGAATAAAACGTCCTGAATGAGGAGGGCATACTGTAGTCATGTGCACATGGGCATAAGAACAGCTTCTGAAGAGATATAGTAGAAACAGGTTTGGACGAGTTGACACTCTGGATATGGCATGAGACATTATCAGTATATTTCAAAGGTAACCTAATATCCTGCAGTATTAGATAAGATCTGCATGGTGAACGTTTATGTACCATTTTGAAGTCAAATCTTCTCAGGAAATCCATAACCAAAAGCATGTCACCGGGAAACTTTAGATAATCTGTTACCACAAATCTGTATTTGCAACTCATACCTGCAACCTGAATGTCAATGTCAACTTCACCTTCTGTTTGCAATGTTGATCCAGAGACGTCTGTTAAGGATTTCACACAGGGGCGTATTCTGCTTGATGTGTTTTCCAGAGAAGTCCTTTTTGCCAAAGAAACTGAAGAACCCGTGTCGAGAAAGGCTTCTTTCCTAGACCGATCACAAAATAGCTGAATAAGTGGTCGTCCTGTAGGTGTATCAGAAATAGAATTAATATATTTAGAATTAAATGGCAAACAATTAGGTATATGGCATCTTTCAGAAAAACTTTCAGAAACCGAGTCATTAACTGGACCCGTTGTAACTGCAGACTTATGCATGTTAGTGGCATCCCAAGGAAAGGCCTGCGGCGTCCACCGATGGGGAGGTCGATGAAGCCTGGCTTGCTGAAAAGGGACACGATCGACGTTGATGCCCGGGGTTACCGCAAGACCAGCACACGTTACCGGGAGGTTTAGCTCTACAGGAAGTTGTGGAGTGACCCTTGCATTTATGGAAGGTGCAGTAAATTTCATCCTTGTCATTGGTAACTGCAACTTGCGAACGAGAATTCTGTTTACGTGCAGATCTACAATTCCAAATTTTAGCCGCTGTATCAACCAATTCGTCAACAGGAGCATCCGACTTTATCATCACCATTTCATGTAACCCAAGAGGAAGCGACTGCAAGAAAATCCTCGTGATCAGCTCTTCAGCATTACCCACGGCTACTGGATAATCTCTCAAACCTTGATAGACGTAACCTTGAATTTCAATATACAAATCTTGAGGAGATTGATGAGGAGCTAATATAATTTCATTCAAGAAACGGAAAAAGTCTACAGAAGTGCTTGTACCACGGAATTTCTTTCTTACTAGATTTTTGAAATCTTGCCAAGTAACTACATTTTCAAAGAGAGGAGAATTAATCACCAGCTCTGCAGCTCCCTTGCAATGTAACCTAGCTGCATTTATTAATGTTGCGTCATCTTTTACTCTCGTAATTAGCTTTATTTGTCTCAGCCAGTACTCAACTTCCATGTTTCTCTTAAGGGGATTTGATGCAGGAGTACGAGCTTCAAAGTAAGGTACTGGACTTTTTTCGAGTACAACATTAGGCAAAGGTGATGGGAGGGGTATTGAACTTGCAAATTCTTTATGCGCGTTCGCAATTTCTAAACAAGCACTGAGATTTTCGTTCTCCTTTTGTAAATCACTTAACTTTTTCTCAAGTTCTTTACACTTATTCATCACTTCTTCGTATTTATCATCACTCATGTCTAATGACTTATATTCCTATTGCGAGTTTTTCTACCCATGATAAGTGTCGAGCGAACAATCTAAGTAGCAACAAGACAAATTTTCACCGAATGAAGTTAAATACTAGTATAGTTATATACCGAGATCATACGAAACGAAATACAAGAAAGTACTAATACCGCCACCAAAAGAATTATCGACATAAAAAATTAACACAGCAACATTCAACAATGCATAAATGCAAACCCAAGAGTATCAATGCAATGAGACGAGAGAGAGAACAGCGAGCACAAAAGGAAGATTCTAATAACACTTGACTTGTACACTAATCAGAATATAAGAAAAATCAAATAAAAGTAGAAGTTGTCAGCATTAAAGTTAATATAATTGCAACAAGAAAATACGCTAGAAAGCACGTTAGCCAAGGCTATTTCAGCTTATAAGTTATTCAAGAAAGCTAACAAGAATTATAATGCCTTAAGTGAATTTAATAAAGTAAAAACCATACTAAGAGCTTAAATAAAGCAAAGCGCTTGTAACCTTATCTTACCGCTGCAACACCAGTTTGTAGTATATCAGAAAGCAATGTGGTAGGCGTGGCAAAGTTCATTCATTTCTTTCTTAACTTTAAGTTGTTTATCGTTTTTATTGTTCACAGCGTAATTAATCTTGCCATGATTTTTATAGCATTTAATTATCTAGTTATCATTTATAAAAGATTATTATTTCTTATTTAATAGTAGAAGTTAATTATTTATCTTTTTCATATAAGTAAGATTTCCAGGAGGCTCCAGGTTACAAGAATTTATCTTGTATGGTAGTAAAAAAAAAAAAAAAAAAAAAAATTAAGTCAAGATACGTATATTTTCTTTATATAACTCATCTCAGATCAAAAATAAATATAAGATTTCCACACACGCCTACAACAATTGTCGTGGGACAGGACAGGACTCGGACAAGAGTTGAAGAAGCAGTAGTTGCTTTGCCGCGCTCCCTCTCTCTGCCTTGTCTTTTTTTTTTTTTTTTTTTTTTTTTTGTGGCCAAGGTTATTAAGCCAATGGATCCTATTTATTCTTTCAATCTAAATAAGGTCATAAGGTTTTGTCTCCCTTAGAGAAGCTATTACTTTACTTATTATTTTTTCATTATTTGATAATATATTTGATAAAGTATAATTTATATTATTTATTCTGAAATGGTTTTTAATTTTTTGTCTGTTGTTATTGTAATTATGGCATGTTATAAAAATGCGCTTTATTGTAAGGCTTAATGTGCAATGTGGGCACTGTGGAGGGAATCTTTTTTCTATGTAGGGAGTGAGGTGGGTCAATCTTGTAGTATTGACTCGAAGACGAGCCAATACCACCTCCTCCCTTATATTTTTTTCTGTGGGCTGTGTCCCACGTTTCAATGTCCTGTCTGATTTTATTAGGTAGTTGCAGGTTGGTCCACTCACTTTGCCACAGGAGATGGATTTTTGCTTTTATAAGAGACACAAAACACCTGAGATCTGTCCGGACTATGCTAAGGTCCAGATCGTCAGTTGACCCGGCTAGTCGGTCAGCCTGTTCATTGCTATGGATACCAGAGTGGCCTGGCACCCATATCAGCTTGATTGATTTGTTGGCACTATGTAGCTTACGAATGATATTACCCAGCAGTTCATTTTGAGTGGTTTCTAAGGATTTAATGGCTTTAAGTGAACTTAATGAATCAGAAAAAATTACTATTCTATTGTGGGTCGTCGATAGTGCAAAATCAATGGCTTTATCAATTGCAAAAAGTATCGGCAATAAAGATCGATGTATGATTCGGCAGTCTGAATCTCAACTCACATTCATTCGACCATACACCTGCACCCACTACTTGCTCGGTCTTGGAGCCGTCGGTATATATATGAAAAAAAGGAAGATGTTTTATCAGGATCTCTCTGAACCTCTGGCGTACCTCCACCTCCGTCGCCATGGCCTTGGTCGATGGAAGCCAAGCTTCCATGATGGAAAAATTGGGCGTTTCCCATGGCGCTATATTTGTATGAACCATGGTATCGACGGTAGAGAGATCTATACCGACTTTAAGGATGAGGTCGTCGAGTCTTGAAATAAAGGGCCTAATGGCACCATTACCATTAGGGTGGCTTGGGTCTCGAGCCACCTTCGCGGCATAGGTCAGCGCCAGCTGGCCGCGTCTGAGTTGGAGGGGAGGTACTCCTGACTCCACCTCTAGACGCTCAATCCTTATGCATTTGAGGGCTCCAAGACAACTACGCACACATGCACTCTGCACAACATCCAAACCTTTCAAAGTTGAGGCCGATGCCGAACCATACACGATTGACCCATAGTCTACTTTAGACCTAATCAGGGCTTTATATACCATTAGCAAAGACTTTCTATCAGCTCCCCATTTATTTCCAGAAATGCACTTTAATAAATTTAGTGCTTTTTGACATTTATTCTTTAATTGACCAATGTGGTCTTTCCAATTAAGTCTACGATCAAAAAGTAGACCGAGAAATCCAACAGAATTTTGAATAGGTATTGGGTGGTGGTCTAGAGTTAGCCTGATGTTCGGCATTCTCCTTCGTGAAAAAATTACCCCAATACTCTTTCTTGTGGAAAACTTAAAACCCCACTGGAGGCCCCAGTTATGAATCATATCCAGTGCCAATTGGATGCGATTTGCTGAGAATTCTGCATTACTGCTGGAATGCCATAATGCACAACCATCAACGTATAGTGAGTATTTAAGATTCCGAGGGGGAGCTGGTAAGATGTCATTTATCATACATAAAAATAAAGTAGGTGACAAGACACTTCCTTGTGGGACCCCGTTTGCCTGGACAAAAATGTCCGAGTAAGTGACATTGTCAGAAAACAATTTGACAGCAAAAGTTCTGTCAGAAATGAAATTTTGAAGAAAACAAAGGCAAGTTTCCACGTAATCCGAAAGCATAAAGTTTTCTGAGTAGGCCATATCGCCATGTCATGTCGTAGGCTTTTTCAATGTCTAAAAATACTGAAATCATAAAATGCTTTTTGGCAATTGCCTCTTGAATATGACTAGCCAGTTTTAGTAGCTGATCGAGAGTTTGGCGTCCTTTACGGAAACCGCACTGCTCGTCAACTAGTAAATTCCTGGAATTTAAAAAATGCAATAGCCTACTGTTAACAATTCGTTCCATGACCTTGCATAAGCAACTTGTCAACGCAATTGGGCGGTAGGAGATGGCATGTTTGGGATTACCCCCTCCTTTCAATATGGGAATGATGTGGGCGAAGTGCCATGAATTTAGAAAAGTCTGGCTTTTCCAAATTTCATTGTTCACTTCTAGCAACTTAATCATGGCTTCATGATTAAGATGCTTTATCATCTCATACCAAATCTCATCGGGGCCTGGGGACGTTCCTCTACAGGCTTCTAGGGCTCGGACAAGCTCATTCATTGTTAGATCTTTATTATAATCAAAGTTATCTCCTGTGGCAAAGTGTATGGGTTGCAGCTCAGCCGCTTCCTTGATGGTCAGGAATGCGGGATGGTAGTTGTCTGAGTTGCTTGTATAAGAGAACTGCCTGGCGAGTGCAATAGCGATGTCTCTAGGTGAATCTAAATTGGTACCCTCATGAATGTTGTTTTTAATTTTGAATGATGTCTTTTTTCTATTGATTTTGTTGACAGTGGACCAAACCTGTGATATTTTGGTGTTACTATTGATGGTAGAGACAAAGCTTCGCTTCGCTTGTCTGATTGTTCTACGAGCCCTAGCTCTTGCTAGTTTATAATTACAAAAGTGCTCGTTAGTGATGTTATTTTTGAAAAGCCTGTAGGCCCTGTTGCGTTCACACAGTACCCTGCGGCAATCTGGTGTCCACCATGGAACTCTATGCTTAACGCTATCTGTCGAAGTCTTAGGAATGGATTTTATTGCTGCATCTATAATAGAATTTTGAATATTGCTTACTTTATCATCAATGGTTTCCCCAACAAGTTCGAGCTTGACGCTCCTTGTGAAGGCGACCCAGTCTGCTCTTTTTACGTTAAATTTAGGTGCTGAAGGCGTTCTGGTTCTGTCACATGAATATTTAATACAAATAGGAAAGTGGTCGCTTCCCAACGAGTCGTCAATGGTGTGCCACAGGCACTTGGCTGCTACTGTTGGAGAGACCAGAGATAGGTCAATAAAGCTAAAATTACCGGTATTATCGTCCACTCGCGTTGGGCTACCATCGTTCAGAAGGATTAGATCTGAATCGT
>NC_091571.1:22661070-22663570 GCF_042767895.1 Penaeus vannamei | reverse complement strand
GGATGCTGCCATAGTCTACATAAAACCATCGTCTTAGTAAAGACTGAATGTGAAAACGTTATCATTCCCATAGCCTACACAATAGTTAATGCTTTGTTACGTTCCATTTCTGTTCAATACATAGTTATATTAGGTAAGCAATAAACGTATGTAACAGATCTTGTGGCATACATATCACTCAATCTGTGAAAGTCAGTAGTCGATTTCTTTTGAATAGTGAATTTATAAATGTGTTAACATTGTGTGTGTGTGTGTGTGTGTGTGTGTGTGTGTGTGTGTGTGTGTGTGTGTGTGTGTGTGTGTGTGTGTGTGTGTGTGTGTGTGTGTGTATCCAGCGTCCATGGAAATACGAAGTCATATTTGTTGATAAGTTCCGAAAGAGTATGAATAATCAGTTATTATTAAGCCATAAACCTTGTCGTTTTGTTTGAGGAGCCGCATCCACATTCGAACAGCTGAGCGAGAAAATACACATTTGCTTGTTTCAACTCAAGTAACTACTAGCCAGGTGGTTTCAAAAAGGGTGAATATCTAAAATCCAAGAACCGACTCCCAATTCGTGTGCTGTATAATTTATACAATATACTGAAAGGAGAATTTCTCGCTTTGAATTGTTATTTGATATATATCCATTTTTTTCTATTTGTCAATGCAGAGTAATGTATACATTTTCCTAGAAATAATAATTTCCCGTTGTGTCAAAAGCTTATTTGTTCACCTGGAACTTTAGTAATTTACAGAAAGAGGAACAATCTATGAAGTTAATATGAAATCTTATATTTCTTCTTTTTTTATGCCAGTGAATATCCATCAATTCCTGAACACCTATTTCTCTACTAATCCTAATATATGCAAAATGAGAAAGAAAATATGTTCGATGGTCTAAGACGTCATAGTGACATGGGAAATCCGAGGTGAAAATGAGTGCTGCCGCGCTGACACCTTTTCCAGGATGGACGCGAGGCAAGCTGAAGTCGCAAATAGAGGCTGCTACGACGCGGTGAGGGAAAGTAATTTCTCTGATATGTTCAGAGCCCTGAGCATCTGGTAGATGAGAAGGGAGGAGGGCATCCATGACAAAGGCCCTCGTTCACCAACGCAATATTCATGACCTGAAGCTCCTGGTAAGAGGCCGTACGGTGAAGACAGCGATTACGTGCAGATGGGATAAATCAGAACGTCATCAAAGAAAGGATGAACAAACGGCATCGCTAGCGCCTCCTTCAGTTCGCCCAGCAGTGTGTAGAGGAAGATCTAGATAGCCGGGGAGGAGTAATAAGGACAGAAAAATACACCGGAAATAAAGGAAAGCTCCATTGCTGGATGAGATAAAAGGCGTAAATATTACTATCACAAATTCATTTATTTCACTTTGCGATACACATATTTGTTTATAAATAATAGTGCCCTATACGTCATATTTCATGTTCGGATTCTTTGTTATTATTTTATTTTCACAACTGACAGATGAATTATCTAGGAAATGGTGAGGTGAACACGTCACAGCTCACGTCACGTGAGCTGTGACGTGAAGGTTGATCTTCCTACATGATGTTGAAACTAGGGGGAAATACCTCCAAGACAAATATAAAGAAATGGCCATTCTCAGAAACAATCATATTTGCACAGGATAACTGCCCTATACACACGTCTAGGGCAGTGACGAAGTGGTTCCATGACTAAAACCATCTGAATATTCTTCGATGGCCTGGCAAGGCATGTGACTCAAACCCGACGAAAAATGTTTGGGCGAATATTGTCAATGTTTGAAAAACGGCAAATGAAACGACTTCCCAACACCAAATAGATTATACCAAATGGGAATGTGAAGTGTTAAGGAGGAAATCGAGGCGTTGCATGAACACGCCACCTCTGTCACGGGAATTAGAAGAACAATACGTCTTTTAATATAGTTATTACCATATTTCTTTAAAAACTAAACTAAAGTAAAACCAAAAAATATATCCATATCTATCAAGCATCCCCAATTAGTCGATTCACTGAAGCCCCCTCTAAGAAAAGAATTTATATTATTTTCTTAGTTGTTTAACACTTTAGTTAAACAACTTCAGTTCGTTCAGTTCAGTTAATATTCTAAAATTATTATAAAGTAGCATATTTTCTGTTTATTGAAATCGGGGTTTGACCCGACGAAATAAAATATTCGTCACTTTAATAGTTCATATTCATAAGATCACAAATAAGAACATTTATTTTGTGATAAAAAACAAGTATGCCAATTTTATCTACACATACGCATATATTGCAAAACCAGAATGTATTAACAAAAAGGAGAGAATTAAAAAGCTGCATGATTGACAAATAAAAGTAGAGAGCGAGATCAAGTGATCAATGTATCAGATATCAATACAGCACATTAATTGGCAATCGGTTCTTAGACTTTTACTATTCACCCCCTTGGAACACCTAGGTAGTAGTTGCTTGAGTTGAAGATCAAATGGCTCACTTACTTTCTAAAAATATTAATTAATGCACAAAT
>NC_091571.1:22646070-22648570 GCF_042767895.1 Penaeus vannamei | reverse complement strand
ATGATTAGGAAGAGGAAAATAATGAAAATACAGCCACCAGCAACAAACCTCCGCCATCTTCCCCCGCGTCCATTTTTCCAGCCCTGCTTCTCGAATTCCCACATCCACCAGGAACAAATAGCCTAGTGATAACATTCATAAAGTAACAGACCTTGTCCTTACCATTTGCATGCGAATGAGGTGGTTATTCGACTCAAGGCAGAGAGAGAGAGAGCAAATGGTGAGAGTCAGGCCGTGAATGGTCTCGTATTTCGTGGATTTACGTAATCTTCGGCTTAAAGAAACTCAGCACTTGGGTCCATTAAAGGTTTTCGCTTCACCTTCGGGTCTTATTGTTAGAATAAAAACAGAATGAAAGAATGGGAGGCAAGAGATCAGAAGAAAATTAGAATAAAAGCAGAGAAAAATGCAAGATAAGTGACCAGGAGAAAATTAGAATAAAAGCAGAAAGGAAGAATGGAAGATAAGTGACCAGGAAAAAAATGAAATAAAAGCAGAAAAAAGGAACGATAAGTGATCAGGAGAAAACTAGATTTAAACCAGAAAGAAAGAATGGGAGATAAGAGACCAGGAGAAAATTTAAATAATAGAAAGAGGGAATGAGAGGTAAGATATCAGGATAAAGTAGGATTAAAAGCAGAGAGAGAGAATGGGAGATAAAAGATCACGAGAAGATTACCATAAAAGCAGGAAGAAAAAAATAGACGATAAGTGATCAAGAGAAAATGAGAATAAAGGAAAGAAGGAATGGGAGATAAGAGATCAGGAAAATCTGAAGTAAAAGTAGAAAGAAAGAATGGGAGATAAGCGGTCAGGAGAAAATTAGAATAAAAGCAGAATGAAAAAAAAAATATTTTAGATCAGGAGAAAAGAGAATAAAAGTAGAAAGAAAGGGTGGGAGATGAAATATCCGAATAAGGTGAAATAAACGTAAAACAAAGAGTGAAATATAAGAATAGAATACGATACAATTAGTAGAGAATAAAACCAGGAGACACAATGGGAGAAAATATTATAAGATATGATAAAACTGAAAACGGAAAGAAAAAATATAAGATAAAAGATCTCACAGTGCAGTTCCATGACGGAGGAAACTAGGGAGTGGTGGGATTCGCCATTTAGTGTTTTGCCTTCAGATTTCTTCCCATCAACCTTTCCTCTATGTTCTCTTATTCTCTTTTCTCAACGGATAATTTGGCTCCTTCCCTAATTTCCCCTCCAGTGTACCCATCCCTTTCTCTTCTTCCTTTCTCTTTCCTCTCTTTTCCTCTATCCCCGCCTCCCTTTCTTTCACTTCCCTTCCTAATTCATATTCTCTATCGTCCTTTCCCTTCCTTTACTTTCCTCACTACTCCTCTTCCCTCTCTTTCCCTCCTCCCTATGTTCCCATTCCCTATTTCCACTTCCCTTCATCTGCTGTCTGTCTCTCTCCTTCCCTTCCTTTCCCCTACTTCACTTGCCTTTCGTTGTTTCCATCCCCCCCCTTACACTCTGTCTTCACTCTCTACCCCTTTCCTTCCTCCCTCATCCTTCTCTTTCCTTTTCCTTCCCTTCCTCGCGGTCTCCCACTTCCCTCTTCCATTTCCTTCCATCTTTTCCCATTTCCTTCACTACCTCCGCCTTTTCCCACTCTTCCTGGCGTGCCTCTTCTTGTCACAGCTCTTTCATCTCCCGAGCTCATGAAATTGGCTTTGTCACCGCGAATTATGAGGGAAAAAGAAACCAACAGGACGATTTTCCTTCCAAAATATGGGGTAGTTAATTGAATTCTGAGCGAATGTCAAAATAGTAATTGTATTATTTCACATCGTTGTCGTTAGTTTCCGTTTTGTTTTAGTTACCAACTTACATCCAGACATTTACAATTATTCATTGATGTTATCACTATAATTGATATTATTATCATTATCATTTTGTTGTAATTATTGTTTTTGTTGTTGTCATTATTATAGTTATTCTTATTGTTCTTATTATCATTACCATTATTATTATTATCATTGCTTTTATATTGACTATTATCCTCATTATTGTTATAGTTATAATTTTTATTATTATTTTATAATTATTATTATTATTATTATTATTATTATTATTATTATTATTACTATTATTATTATCATTATCCTTATTATCATTATTAGTATCAGTATTACTATTATTATCAGTATTACTATTATTATCACTATTATTATTATTATTATTATTATTATTATTATTATTATTATTATTATTATTATTATTATTATTATTATTATTATTATTATTATTATTATTATTATTATTATTATCATTATTATTTTGCAAGCAAGCTGGGGAGGGAAATTTATGTTTATTCGTTAACTTAAATTTTCTCCAATTATCTCAACTATATGTTGTTTTTTTCAAGCCAGTTTACCTTAAAACATAGACAAGGTCACTAACCTGATCAATATATTTGCTCATATAGAATAACTTCCATATGATTATAGTAAATCTCTGTTTCCAGTCTGTGAACATAACT
>NC_091571.1:22636070-22641070 GCF_042767895.1 Penaeus vannamei | reverse complement strand
CTACAGTTCCCAGGGATTCAGGGTGTAATTCTATTATTGTGTCAGAGAATGTGTTACTAAATGTAGATGTCACTAGAAGTCAAAGTACAAGAATAATTAGGTAGCCGTAACTGCCCATATTATACTGGATGGATTAATGCTTCGAAAGCACATATCAAATGTTCTAGTGTTTTGGTTGTTAACACACCAGGTGTAACTGTTACTGTTTCAGGAAAATCAAACTTACATGATACATTTCACGGACTGTAATCGCGTGCGGTTTAGACTCGAGCTTCTAAGATTAAATGGGTACATCCATTAATTTTGGCCAAAATCAAACCCATGAAAGTAATGATTTGCAAATATGCATTCTAACTGTCCATCTCTTTCAAAGATTGGAGAAAGAGTGAGAGTTCAAGGCTGAAGAACAAAATGTCTTGATTATCATTTGTGTGTAGTTAAACTGCATTCAAAGATTAAGAAAGACTTCGCTGGTTGTTCTAGCTGAGTGAAGACAGAGAATTCCTTCATTTGCTCATGAAAGTCCTCTTAGTTGGACATGTTTCTTATCGCAAAACTGAAATGAGGATTAAAGATTATTTATATTGGACAAACATAGAGATAACAGATTACTGCAAACAATGTGACAAATGTCAAAGGATGTCTGCCAAAGGACACGCAAGACCAGTGCCAATGAAACAAATGCCCTCTTAGCAGAAGCAATCTAATGCGTTTCTAGTGACTTAGTAGGTCCCTTTTATCCATCGGTACTTTTTAACTTTGCTAGACTTTGCAACTGGATTCCCCGAAGTTTTTAAAAGAAATTGATTCCATGTTTGTTGGTGAAACAGTATTGTTATTATTTTCAAGGGTAAGAATCCCTGGGGAAATTTTGTTTAAGAAGGGAAACTAGTTTACCTCTCAATTAATGGAAGAGTTGCACAAAGAGTAGGGTGTCAAACCTTTATTTACTATTACTTATTATCCAATGGGTAATGGCCCCATTGAAAGATTTCATGCTACTCTAAAAGCTTCCCTTCGGAAATTGTGCTCGGATAAACCTAAAGAATGGCCTCATTATTTCGTTCCGAATATGTTTGCCTTGAGTGATATTCCAAATGCTAGAAATTGTTTTTTAGTATTTTAATTGCTGTATGGACGGTCAATATGGGTTCCACTTTGTATTTTGTGATTTGTGTTAGGATACGATTGTAAATGATGATGAAAGATCATTATTTCAGGATGTAATAGAATTGAAACTGAATTAAAGGATTATGCCAAAATTGTAACTCAAAAATGCTTATACATACATACATACATACATATATATATATATATATATATATATATATATATATATATATATATATATATATTAAAGGATGCAGGCCAAGGAAGAGTCTGCAACTCTAACCGAAGCACTTGAAAGCTTATCAAGCTTTTGCCAAACCCAACTCGAACAATGATACAAGTTTTTTATCATCAGCTCTGGTGGGAGGAGGCAAAGGGGGAACTTTTTGGACATAGATAAGGTCTATGACAAAAAAGGCGATGCGTACAGCTCCAAAAC
Organism: Penaeus vannamei; assembly: GCF_042767895.1. Lineage (NCBI taxonomy): Eukaryota > Metazoa > Arthropoda > Malacostraca > Decapoda > Penaeidae > Penaeus > Penaeus vannamei. The sequence goes on along the minus strand of NC_091571.1, from coordinate 22,639,521 downwards.
ACTGTCTCAATAGTCAAACACGGTGGCGAAAGTACATTACTGTGGGGTTGTTCCTCTGCCAATGGTCCAGGGAGCCGTCAAGGAATCGAGAAACAAGATCATTGTAACAAGATTCTCGATGAAAATGCCAAGCAGTTAGCTTGGCTAGTAATGAGTCTTCCAACACGACAGCTATCCAAATCGTACGGCAAAAATGTCTTGTAGATAATGATGTGCCTGTTTTGGAGTGGAGCCCGCAGGGGTCAGGGTAGCTGGAAAGGAAACAAAAACAGGAACCTACAGCAAGGACCTGCCGACTTAGACATATAGAGCAATGTATATCTGCCGGTCAGACGGTGGTGGGCGTGGCCATGAAAAAGTACAGAAAAAAGGAGCTAGATTAGCTCGATAAGAAGCCAAATCATGGCGAAATATGTCAAGTATGACATGATGTATTAAATATGACAATTGGCAAATGTTTTCATTGGTGGGGAATGAATAATTTCGTGCGCAACAGTATGTATGTGTATGTACGAATGAATTTATATAAATATATGAATACGTACATACATACACACACACGTTAGTGTGTGTGTGTGTGTGTTTGTGAATGTGTATACATGTATGTGTTTATGTATGCATGAACACATTGTATTGACACTGCATGATTTCACGTATTTTCGAAGCAACAATGGCCGAGCAGCCAGCAGAGCCAGTTTCAAAGAAATCCCCAAGGTCGCATTCCTAGCAAGCGTACGCCTCGGTATTACGACTTGCTCCCTGTCTACGAGCAAGTAACAAGAACGGCATCCATCTTAATCTCGGGAGTAATGAGGCTCTTAATTTACCCTAATCCTACCATCGTCCACATCCCCCGGTTTATCTTCTAATCTCTCGCATCAGTATTTCCGGCAAACACCTAGTCATAATCATCATCATTTGCCGGATCCTTCCTGTAAACACACATCTCCTTTAATGTGCTGTTCGTGAGATGCAGCAGCTGTTCCTTCACTCCTCTGTTTCCCCTCTTGTTTTTGTGTTTTGTTTTGTTTTTGTCGCTGTCCCTAACTGTCACGACCTTCGCTTTTTTCTGGACTTCGAATAAATGCTAGATCTAGAAAAAAAAAAATCATTTTCCTTCCTCTCGTTCTATTCTGATTGCAACATACCTTGGTTTTCTTCTTACAAACATCTAACATGATTTGAAGATTTGTCCTCTCTTAATATCCTTATCCTTGATTTCCTCATCTTTCTCCTCGCATTTCACAGATTTCGAGGAAAAACGTCCTTTTCTTCGACGCCTTTTTTCTCTTTTTTTCCCTATCCTTTGTGCAGCGTCACCGATTTTGTAGGAGAGTTTTCGACTTTACATTCCCGCAAAGATTCCCCTCTATACCTTTTGCACATTTGTCAAACAGACGCGTTTGTATTAAGGCCACTCCATCTTTGCTCCTGCGCTAATTCCTTTCATTTTCCCTCTCCATCACACACATTCATCACTGTTCTATAGACGAAAATGCAATCTGTATCACAGCGTTGTTTCGTTTCGCGTCTTTTGATGCTTCAGTAACATATATACTTGGATTGCTATGCACTTAACTGGACTCGAAAAATAATTGCCTGATTCACATTGATAACAGGACAATCATTTTGATAACAGTGGCACTAATGACAGTGATTAGTTCAACTATGACGATCAATAAAGATGAAGTAGACGATGAATAAAGATGATTAATCATAATAATCATGATAAAAACAATAATCACAATTATAATGATAATAATAATAGATAATGATAATAATGCAAGTAATAGGAATAATAATAATAATAGTAAGAGTAATAAAGATAACATTAATGATAAGGAAAATAATAGCAATAATGAAAATAAAAATGATAATAATGGTAGTAATAATTATAAAAATATAAGATAACAAGAATGCTGATAATAATGATTATGATGACAATGGTGATAATAATAATAATAATAATAATAATAATAATAATAATAATAATAATAATAATAATAATAATGATAATAATAATAATGATAATGATAATAATAATAACAATAACAATAACAATGACAATAGTAATTTATGAAAATAATACATGATTATAATGATAATAATAGTAATAGATATAACAATGATAATAATAATTGCAATAATAATAATAATAATAATAATAATAATAATATTGATAATAATAATAATAATAATAATAATAATAATAATAATAATAATGATAATAATGATAATAATGATAAATAATAATGATAATAATAATAATAATGATGATGATAATAATAATAATAGTGATGATAATGATAATAATAATAATAAGAGGAGGAGGAAGAAGAAGAAGAATGGAGACATTATGAAAAACATTAGAAATCGTAATAATAATAAGAAGAATAAGAGTAAGAAGAATAAGAAATAAAATAATGATTATGAATATATTAATAATGATAATGATAAAAATTATAACTTGATGAAAATGATTACATGTATAATAATAATAATGATGATAATAATAACAATAAAAAAAAAATAGTAATGATAATGACAGTCATCATCATCATCGGATCGGTAATAATGATAATGAAAGTAATGATAATGACAGTAATAATAATGATGATAGTGATGATGATGTAAAAGTAATAATAACAATCATAAAAACAGCAATGATAATGATAAGAGTGATATTCGTAAATAGAAATGACCTTTTTTTATAATAATTTATTGACTATGAAAACCGTCTTTTTATGATATTCTGACATTATCATATGTACAGTCGTCTGTCTCTATCTTTCCATTTCCTTACATATTTATCATCATATCTCTCAGTATGTGCAGCAGCCCTTCTTATTGGATGATTCGTTCTTTCAGAGTTACTCGGTGGAATATTATTCTCCTCCAATGACCACCGAGAGATTTTTAGAGCGAGAGAAGTCACGAACGTCAACAAAATACCATTTATTCTTCTATGTTTTTTCCCCAACACCCTAACGACGTCTGGCACTGACACCGTCTCGTGATGCCAACAAAATCTGGAGGAAAAATCCCAGCTATTTAGAGGGACGAAAGAGCGAGAGAGAGAGAGAGAGAGAGAGAGAGAGAGAGAGAGAGAGAGAGAGAGAGAGAGAGAGAGAGAGAGAGAGAGAGAGAGAGAGAGAGAGAGAGAGAGAGAGAGAGAAAGAGCGAACGAGAGCAAGAGCGAGAGAGAATGAGAGAGTAGAGAGAGAAGAGAGAGAAGAGAATGAGAGAGTAGAGAGAGAAGAGAGAGAAGAGAATGAGAGAGTAGAGAGAGAAGAGAGAGAAGAGAAAGATATATATATATATATATATATATATATATATATATATATATATATATATATAGAGAGAGAGAGAGAGAGAGAGAGAGAGAGAGAGAGAGAGAGGGAGAGAGCGAACGAGAGCGAGAGCGAGAGCGAGAGAGAAGGAGAGAGAG
>NC_091571.1:22565410-22570410 GCF_042767895.1 Penaeus vannamei | reverse complement strand
ACGTATCACAGATAAACCTTATTATCATCAGACTAATGTATTCCCCGAAATCCAGTCATTTTCTTTCTCTCGACAGGCAGGTCAATATAAGGACCTATCGAGTGATTACACCATGCCAACCTTTTAATACAAAGATAAGCAGATAGATATATAAATGGCTATAGATAGATACATACAGAAAGAGAAAGAGAGAGAGAAAGAGAGAGAGAGAGAGAGAGAGAGAGAGAGAGAGAGAGAGAGAGAGAGAGAGAGAGAGAGAGAGAGAGAGAGAGAGAGAGGAGAGAGAGAGAGAGAGAGGAAATGTGTTTAAAGGGAATGTTCAAAGGATTAGGCATGAGGGTGTCGCGTTGATGTGCTAATTCCTGCCACCTGAATGAATGGCACGATCTGTCAATCATACTTCCCCCTCCCCCCTAAGTGGTAAAGGGAATCAGATTTAGAACGGTGATTCATGTAACGTTAATATTTCTATTTCTGCAAGCATCATTATAATATTATATTACTAAAACGAGATAGACCATCGCACTGAAGTGAGACAAAGGAAGAGAACATGTTGCTTTCCTAGATCAACATCTTGTTATTATCCACACCTTATGCAAAATTCGACATCCAACCACACTCATTTGCCATCCATCGGGTCGGAACGCTAATATCTCCACTGGTTATGATACGGTATACAAGACAGGATAGGGTATGCGTATCCACATGGTAATAGGGTTGCTGTTGTTTTGTGTGTATATACATTATTGCTATTTTCATCATTATTAGTATGATCATTATCATAATTACTTTCATTATAGATAATATGATTACAAACAACAGTATGAAAAGCTGAGGCCTTCTTGCCTGAGGGTGAATTAGTTTTTACAACAGAAATACTGATCATGCGTAAACTACATCCATTACATTTTTGGTAGAGGCTTTGTACATGTTTTCTCTCTCTCACAATTGCTGTCTTACATACATGCCTGTGTACGTGTTGATCTGTCCATCCGACTTCCTGGAACAAATCTAGAAATCTTTGCAGGCGAAATCTCGAGAGCAACTCGGTCTCTTCCTCAAGGCATGTTCCCTTTGAGGATTAGCTTGAACTTGGGAAACAGGTCTTTTTTGGCTACGTCTGACAGCCATTAAGGTGCTGTCACTCTGGTACATTTCCGTCTGTTTTTTCTTTTTTTTTTGGCAGGTTTTTATAAATTGTCAACTTTTTGAGGCTCATATTCACACGGGTTAACTGAACAATCGCGTTAGTCACGCGAAACGACTATGTCATTGTAAGCCTTCCTTTTTAATCTATTCTTTGTGCTTCGTCTCTGATATCCCAGAGGCAACGATTCTGCCAACTATCAAGGAGAAGTTCCTCAGAAAGGCATTTCCAGACAAGAAAATTAGCATGATCAGTGATGTTATCGAAAGAGGAGAGGAATGGCACGCTCACGGATGTAGACAGTCTTGCGAACGCTTAAAAAAAAAATTCATTAAATTTCATTAAATGATAAATTTCATATTTACTATATTGTTTTATTATATATGTATTTAATTTATTTTTATGTTTCAGTTAATTTTATTTAGAATAAATGCAAACATTCTCGAATATAGCTCTTAATTTGACTATGCTTGGCTGAAAAGTTGATGGAAGGTTTTCAAACGGAAACGATCATTATCGCTCAAAAATTGGCAATATTTCAGAAATTTGTAAAAGAAATTGACAGAAAAAGTACTAGTGTGGCAGCACCTTAAGATGTTTTTTTTTTTTTTTTTTCCATGATACAATCCACGTCAGAAATATTCATACTATAAAAATGTGGAATCGAAACTAGAGAAAAGAGCGAACATTCCTTTGGGATGCTTTCTTTTTATTCTTATTTCTTTGGTTGGTTTTCATTTCTTTATTCACAACGAAATAAGCATAATTTATATACATACGAATGTCGCCGAAGGTAAGAACTGACTTTTCGATCATACTTTTATGATAAATTCGACTATACCAAGGTACTTATATAGTATCAATTCGGATTGTTGACAATTATTCTACTTATCTTTTACGAACTTTACAAAGAACTGTGTTGAACAAATATCGGGAATCTTAGCAATATAAGATTTACAACCCTGTAAGCATAGACATTTTCATGTTTTCCCGAGCTCCCCGAAACCAAATTATATTCAACTGGTGAGCATCAGGTGTCTCGCTTGAAGATTACGCGTCATCCCGACGACAGAAGGAAGCATCAGCGACCATTATGTGTGGCGGAAGGATACGGTACGAGGACATAAAAACTTTTCTAAAGATCGTATTATAAAAGGAAGATAAATATTAATCTTTTCTTACAGGGTATTATATGTATACATATGTATATATATATATATATATATATATATATATATATATATATATATATATATATATATATATATATATATATATATATATATATATATATATATATATATATATATATATATATATATATATATATATATATATATATACATATATATATTTATATATACATAAACATACACACACACACACGTGCATGTGTGAATATATACCTATATTTATAAAATATATACTTGAATATATCCCGTACTACAAATGGGCTCTCACACTCAGAACCCGTGACTGGGGAGAGTCACCCATATCAGATATCCCGGCAAAACGGTAAGTGCTGTTACTGCACATTGTTGTCATCGGACTTCTGCACCAGCTTATGCGGTTTGGTGTCACAGATATAAGTCAAAAGGCCTGCCATTCCTGTGTTTGTATATAAGTGGAACCCTCTAATTCTAGGGGCGGTTTTTGCCTTAGTGGCTAATGTGAAGGAGTCTTATAAATGTATGTCAATATTATTACTATGAATAAAGTAAAGGAAGTCAATAATTTTACAGTTGACACTACGGATATGTCATGAAAGAAAAGTTTTTTTTCTCATTTCTTTTTTTGTTTTCTTTTTCATCACACATTAAAAGCTGATTGGTCAAATCTTTATTTGATGAAGCCCTTTAATTTGCATTTGTTTTGCACAGGTTCTTGTATATTTGCAAGGTTCTGCGCATTTTCCTTATATTAATATTATATGTATAATTCGTACCTGATATCATTTTCCGAGTGCTTTCCCAGTCTTTCGTGTCCTGTACATTTTCACCGCCGTTATTTTTGCTGTAGTCATTTGGAGAGATATATTTCTTATATACACTGTCACTCTCTCTATCTATTAACATTTTATTTTTCCAGTTGAATAAGATCTTGCTTGAGGCTTCTTATTTCTCTGGCCATTTCCTCTATCTCAACACACCAGTCACTATATGTGTGTGTGTGTGTGTGTGTGTGTGTGTGTGTGTGTGTGTGTGTGTGTGTGTGTGTGTGTGTGTGTGTGTGTGTGTGTGTGTGTGTGTGTTACATATATACATTAGTATTATATATATATATATATATATATATATATATATATATATATATATATATATATATATATATATATATATACATGCAAACACACGCACACACACATATGTATATATATTCGTATATATACATATACATATATATATTCATATATATGTATATGTGCATGTATATGTATGTATATATATATATATATATATATATATATATATATATATATATATATATATATATATAAATATATATATATATATATATAATATATATATATATATATATATATATATATATATATATATATATATATATATATATATATATATATATATATATATATATGTATATATACAAACACGTACATCTATGTATGTATATATATATATATATATATATATATATATATATATATATATATATATATATATATATATATATATATATGTACATATATACAAACACATACATGTAAATATATATATATATATATATATATATATATATATATATATATATATATATATATATATATGTACATATATATAAACACACATATGTATATATATATATATATATATATATATATATATATATATATATATATATATATATATATATATGTATGTGTGTGTGTGTGGGTGTGTGGGTGTGTGGGTGTGGGTGTGTGTATGCATGTGTGTGTGTGTGTGTGTGTGTGTGTGTGTGTGTGTCTGTGTGTGTGTGTGTATATTTATGTGTGTATATATATTTGTGTATATATAAATGTGTGTGCGTGTATTCTTATATACATTAAGATGTATTAACCTATACACAGAGACAGAAAGATCTGCATGAATAAATGGAAACCGCACACACAAGTCCAAACTATTCACGCAGATTCAACGTGGATTTTCCTTCTGATTACAAGCTTGTAATACAATCCAAAGAGACAAAATATTCGTGTGTTCCTTTGCCCACGAAAATTTTGCAGCAAAGCCATTGTTCCTACGCGATGGATATTGTATACAGCATTTTTCCTTTGCGTTGACTAAATTATGACGTAGTGCCCGGGGAGATAACGTTTTTCCCAGAGTGTGTGTGAACTGCTGGAGTGAGCATCAGAGGAGAGATAATGTATATGGATAAAGAACAAAACTTTACACAAAGTTTGCTAAACGAATTTATAGTGAACCGAAGTTTATTCTGAAGCACACTGGCGTAGGTCAATGGACAGTATTCGAAAAAAGTATAATGCTGTGTTAAGAGTAGCTGTAGATATAGACAGTACATTTGATACTTATTATCATTATTTCCTTTTATATATGACAATAATTCTGTCTCTCTCATTATTTGTTCATCTGTTGAAACCCATCTTCGGACATTGTCTTCGTGATAAATGGAGGGATCAGTGGATGCATACCTCTAGAAACAAGTTGCGAAAGACTAGAGATGACCTTGCCATTGGATGACCAGCGTCCATCAAGGCTGAGGAGATTGACACAAGATTGACCCATGGGCCGATGATGGCTAAAACTAAGGCACGTTCTAAGGGATGCCAAGAGCCATTAACGTTTGCACATGTGGAAAAATGTAAAGCATTCTCAGACCAAAGACGTAT
>NC_091571.1:22530410-22532910 GCF_042767895.1 Penaeus vannamei | reverse complement strand
GAACCGTCAAATAATATGCAGTTGCGGGTACACTATCTCTGATAGAGCGCAAAGCAATACTGTCTGCTCCTAGAGCATTTGTTTTGCGAAGGTGATTTATTACTAACATGATTGTTTGTACGTCCACTCTTTGAGATCTAAAAAAGAAAATAGTTGTATACCTTGCCCGATCTGCGTTTTCTTGTAATGTAAAAGCAGAAGTTTGTTCATAAGTTAATTTTCCGATTTTTGAAAAGAAGTCATTAAAATGCTCTGTGTTTGGTATAGGACTTTCACAATCACTAGTAAGGTGTTTGTTGTGAGGCACTAGTGTTTTAACAATTTTACATGTTTTATCAGAGTTCTTATTTTCTATGAATTAAATTCTGAAATAGCAATAGCAATTTTACATTGCTATTTTTTACTTTACAGTCTACCTGAAAGGCTTCATGTCCGTTACTTTTAAGAGCTTGGTGGGCATTATTTCTATCGCTAATGGCTTTCTTGATGTCATTTATCTATAGATCAGGGGGACGTCTGACGGTTCGTGTTACGTAGGGAGCCAGCGCGTCACTGCTGCTTTTAATAACTTCCGTGAAAATAGTCACTTAAATGTTTACAGTATCTGTCGATGAAATATCTAATAAAGTCATTTCATTCGACAAGATAGGCTCGCAGAAAGATTGAGGATCATAGTATTTGAAATAGCGAAAAGTTTTTTATAACTGGTGGTCGATTTGGTTTCTTTATATTTAACGTCATCGTAATAATTTAAATAGCAACATGGCACGGGATGACATCGCAACGGAGAATGAGCTCTGATTTGTTAGTTAATATTAAAGCTAACAGAGAAGAGGTGGTTTCTGTAATTCGTGTAGGTTTATCTATTATTTGCCCTAATTTATTATTATTATTTTTTTTTATCTTAGTTGACTTAGCATTAGATTTTCCGAAATCATCATTTGATTTAGATGAAAAGCGGTTTGCGGTGTCTGTTTATGGACATTTCTCTAAAAACCTTTTCACTGTATTCAAAAGATTCCGAGGTAGCATGGCGGTGCCTGTAGACAGTGCCATTGAAGGAAGGATGTTGCTTTGTACGGTAACCCAGACATCTTCTATGTCAGCATTTTTAACTACTGTAGTAGATAACCTGTTTGACTTCAGGGTATTTCGTGCATATTTACATACTCCTTGCCCAGCATCACATTGATAAACTTTAAAATTTGGAATATTGATGAAATTACAAACTATTTCCGGGTGGAGCAATGTTTCTTTCCTCAACTAGCTTTTTAATTTCTTCAAAATGCCCAAGGAGGGACTGAGCGACAACATGATCTATTTTTATGACATTATGCAATTTAGTCGCTGGTAACGCTGATGACGTTGCCTCGTCAAACATTCTGATCGTGCTTGTATTTGTTTTTGTCTATGAACGCTTTGACATCGTCGGGAAAAGAATCAGACTCTATAAATAGTTCGGCCTTTATGTTCTCTCCTCTTTCTGACACCGTGAAGCTGGTGTAGTAGTCGTGTGCCATCACTATCTTATGGGCTTTAACACTTGAAATGTTTTAAAACTTTTCAGATGTGTTGTTCTATGTCCTCTTCGTTTGTGTCTGGGTGACAACTGGTTGTGTAAAGGTAGACAGTGTCAGAACGATCTGCTCCCTTTAACGGTGTTGGTGTTTAGTGTTCTCTTTTTTTCTGGTTTCTTAATTTGACTTTGGTGTAAACGTCGACTTTGCTCGTTCTACATAGTTGTTAATGATGACTGGTGGCACTGCTGGAGGAGGGGGGTAGGGCAGTAGCCATATGCACCTGCTGCTGAGCTGTTCCCTCCCAGTGGCAGTTGGGGCGAGTTGTTCGATTTGCTTGTTATTCCTGTTTTTTTTATTTATTTTTTATTTTTTTTTTTTAACTCCATTTAGGTGTTACTTATGCAGAAGCTTCAACCTTGATCTTCATTGGCATGTTGGTTATGGGGGCGGGAGGGCTCTTAGTTGACTTTGGGGAGGTAGGGGAGTCTGTATGGCTCAGCAGAATTGAAGGCCGGCGAGTCAGCAAGAGCGCGAAACAGCTTGCTGGCCACGGGTAGGGAGAGAGGGGAGGGTATTGGGAGTGGAGGACTGCTGGTCATGGGCATGGGCGTGGAGGGTGTGGAGGAGGGGTTTGGGGTGGGGATAGGGGACGTTGCGACTGAGGGAGATGTGAAGAGAAAGGTTTTGTATGTGGTCTGATCACGGGTGGGGGACGGTTCTTGTAAGGTCGAGGGGATCGGTTCTTGTGTGACCGATGTGTCCTCTGCTTGTTTTTGCCCTCTAATTTTACTGATGGACGATTGCTGTTCGGAGAACATTCCGATCAGCAAGTCGATTTTGTTCTTGATCAGATTTTGATGCATGAGAAAGGCCCATTGCAGGTCTGTGTTTCTTGGTCTGTACTCTTTTGAAAAACAAAACAAAACAAAAGGAGTAGAAATAACTGATTTTTTGGGTAGTGACCAGTCTGTTATGGGAGT
>NC_091571.1:22507910-22510410 GCF_042767895.1 Penaeus vannamei | reverse complement strand
TTTTTGTAAGAAGTTCCAATGGCTGATAGCCAGTGGTGTCTGAGCATCATCTGTCTGAGAGCGTTTGTGTCATTTTCTCTGTGTATCCGAAGGAGAATGACAGGTGTTATAGTGTTGGAACTTTGGCTCAACCTTTGGCTTGGGTTGATGATCATGTGAGTTGGGGGCATGTACCTGCCCTTTTTGGTTAGTATATCAGCAAGCTCATTGCCTTGGATAACTATGTGGTTTGGGACCCAATTTATGATTATTATTCTACCCAGATAAAGAATCCTCTGTGCCATGACGAGGACAGTGCTCAGGAGGTAGATGTTGTCGTTGGAGGGATGAGGTTTTGTTAGTGACCCTGATAGATGTTGTGGTATCCCTTGATGTGAAGCCTGTATTGTGGTTTATGGGACCCACAGACCCATCCGTGAAGTAGATTCTACTACCCAAAGGAGTTAGCTGTGTGGTGGCCCTTTATACTTTTGCCTCTAGACTAGGCATAGGGTACTGATTTTTTCTCCTTGACAAGCTCAGGACTGAGAACTTGATTATATTGTTTGCCCATGGCGAGGGTCCTCTATAGTCAGAATGGGTAGAGTCCATGCCCTTGGTGAGCGGTTGCTGTTTGAGCTGAACATGCATCAACACTCTGGCTGCATGTGTGAGCCAGTTGTCGGCAAACAGCTGATAGTCTTGCTATAGGCGTCTGAATGCTCTTTGTATCGTGTATGTATTTCGGGGTGCCTGTATGACCATGGAAAGACATTACGCAGCCCTTAGATTGACTCAGTTGTCCTGGGATGGTATGTTAGCGTCAAATGAGGAGGTTGGGGGCCTTCGTCCATCTGGGGGCACCGAGAATGATCCTGGCTGCTTCATTGTGGATTGTCTCCAATTTTTACTTTAATATGCCGGAAACAGTTAGGGCGACAGAGCATAGCCCATAATAGGCCGGACAGCGTGTACATAATATGCTCGTAGTACTTTGTGTTCAGCTCCTATGTCTCCCAGTCATTACTTTCATGGCAGACAGTCTTTTTTTGGTTCGGTGAAGCAGGTGTGTGTGTAGCCTATCCATACTGCAAGGTATTGATAGTCCTTAACCCATTCCAGATATATACCCTGGACAGTGAATTTTGTGCTTTTGACATTGTTTTCAGAGCCATAGCTTTTGAGTTTGCTGCTGGAATCATTAGATCCGTCTTGCAACACTTCTGACACAAGTTCCAGACAATGCTGGGCTCTTGTGAGGCAGTGATTACCGGAGATGATTGCCAGATTGTCTATATAGAAGATCCTGTAGGTGTGTGTTGAGTATGCTAGACGTGAGGGTGTTGAAAAAGGCGTGCTATGTGCTGAAATAAGTGACTTGGAAATCTGACATTTGCTATTCTGTTGTTGAAATAATCAGCTATCCAGGTCAAGAATCTACCACTGATTCCAATGTGAATTAGGGTCTTCTGAATGGCAAGAGAACTTGCTAATTCAAAAGCCTTCTCCAGGTTAGAAATACAACCATAGAGTGAGTAGTGTATATTGTGTGTTTGTGTATGTGTGCTGTGCTCATACTCCTGTTGAACCTGAGCAGGTGTTCATGACGGGTCCCATTTTCCATCAGAGCCAATTTAATACCATCCTCTTAGCTGTTTTGTCCAAACAGATGAGAGAAATGTTGGAAGCTGCCTAGCTCCTTTGACTTTGGGATGGAACCTATTATTGCTGAGGTCACAGCTTGTATACTAATCATACTATGGCAGTTTAGCTTTTGCTTCGGAGGACCGTCTACTCTGCCAAACCTAATCGACGATGAAGCTCGGCGGGTGCTATATTGTTGGTGAAGTTGGGTGCAGCAAATTCGTATTGGAAGCTAGCGTGGATTGGCAAACCTCACCGAATGTTACGCATTGCTACAATACTCCCAAGTAGTGAAGCAATGGTGAGAGCGAACATAATGGAGGAAACGTTGAGCATGGTCTCCATATGAGCTGCCTTCACCCAGTTGAAGTCCCTAGTGGTGCCTCTGTCAGTAGTGACAGTCTTGTCAGTCCTGGAAATCACTGGTTACAGGCCCTAGTATGGAGGACGGAGCAGGGCATCAATGCAAATCGGGGTGTGCATGCAGTGCTGTAGATCCCTTGGCATGAAACCGGGTGGTTCTGCGATTGGTCTGGGCAGTTGAGCTCGAATGAGAGACATCCTCTCACAGAGCTCCCTTACGTGGTCACAGGGTGAATGTGTATAGACTTGGGAGTTCTATATCCAGGTTAGCTGGAAGAAGCATCATGCCGTAAACTAAGCCAGCTGTTTTGCAGCCAAGGTCTTGCTTCACAGCTATTGGAAAGCTGAGGAGAGGGAACAGGAGACGATTAACCCAGTTGGAAGGGGCAGGGCTGGTGAGAGCCATCCCATAGGAAGCCGACTGGTATGCAGCCACCACTGGCGTGCTAGGCGTGGGCATGGACGTCGGGAGTGATGCCGTGGGCATGGCAGTTAAGATGCAGTTAGTCATGAC
>NC_091571.1:22472910-22475410 GCF_042767895.1 Penaeus vannamei | reverse complement strand
GGAATTTGTGGGCTCTGCTTCTTTCATTCCAAATTATTATTTCTTTAGAAAAGCAATTCTAATGCAATGTGTTATATAAATATATATATGTATATATATATATATATATATATATATATATATATTTATATATATATATGTATATATATAATATATATATAATATATATATAATATATATATATAATATATATATATATAATATATATATTTATATATATATATCCATATATATATGCATATATATACATTTATGTATATATATATATATATATATATATATATATATATATATATATATATATATATATATATATATACATATATATTTATGTATATATATATTTATGTATATATATTTTTTGGTATATATAAATAAATAAATAAATATATATATATATATATATATATATATATATATATATATATATATATATATATACATACATACATATATATATATATATATATATATATATATATATATATATATATATATATATATATATATACATATACGAATATGGATGGAATTGGCAAAACAAAATGTGTTTGCACTGAGGGTAAAGGTCCACACAATCATATAGATCATCATTAACATTATCACAACATCACATCATCATCATCACCACCATCCTCCTCCTTCTCCTCCTTATGGGCATCATCAGTAAGGTATCCATCTCAATTTTTCCTTAAAGTCAACAATAAAATGATATTCAATACTCGTCCTCTTCCCTTTGGTTATCGTCATTTGACCATTGTTTACGTCGTCAATCATCATCACACTAGTAACATCAAGATATCATTACGTTCCGCTTTAAGCTTTTGAATTTCAGTAATATCTGCTATCAACGGTTACTTTGATCAGTATTATCGGCGCTGATATTAGTTGCGGAACAACGACTACATTAGCATTGTTTTGCGCGCGCAGCAGTAGAACTGTAATTTTGATAGTATCATCATATTCTTAATTTTAGCACTTTGTCTTATAAGCACGAGTTTGATATTATCAAGTACTATCAAACCAATTTTATTATTACCCCATTATCTTATCAGTGCATTAATATAATCACGTGACTGTATGATCACAATCTTCAAATGATCACGTGGCACCATCGGCACAATCTTAACATTATCATCATTTCACGAATTCACACTTAACTTACCTATTGTTTAGATGAGCTCCTTCCCTTAACTCCACTCCAGCTCGCACGGAGAATAGAATGAAAGGAGCTCTTGTTTTCTTGGGGAGTATTTCAGTCCGTCCACAATGCGTTTCTGGGAACAATGGCCCCGTGGCTGCTCATGGCTCCCAGCACCGCGCGAGCATTACTCATCAGCGAGATCCCGCGGCGAGAATGGAGATGGACCCGACGGGCTTTTCCGCGCTGTCCCGGCCGAGGTGTTTTCACTGGCAGATTATGGAGGCAGTTGCTTTCTCTTTCTGGTTCGTTGTGTCTGGCTCTTTCTGTGCGTCTGTCTGTCTCTCCTTCTCTTTTCCGCCGGTTCCCTCCTTTTCTCTCTCTCCCTCTTCCCCTTCCTCTGTCTCTCTCTCTCTATGTCAATCTCTCTCTGCCTGTCTGTCTGTCTCTCTCTCTCTCTCTCTCTCTCTCTCTCTCTCTCTCTCTCTCTCTCTCTCTCTCTCTCTCTCTCTCTCTCTCTCTCTCTCTCTCTCTCTCTCTCCCTCTCCCTCTCTCTCTCTCTCTCTGTTTCTCTATATATACATATATATGTATGTATATATGTAGGTGTGTGTGTGTGTGTGTGTGTGTGTGTGTGTGTGTGTGTGTGTGTGTGTGTGATATAAAATTATCTCCGTTTGTCTATCTATCTCAAAAATATAAAGTTTATGAATATTTCCATTAGTGTCCAGTAAAGATTACACCCTGGAAATCTATTAAACGCTAATTTTCAGAAGTGTAAAGCTTTTTTTGTATGCATACCTATTCATGCAATTGTAATTTATTCTGAATATCATCAAATGTATGCAATAACTATTTGTATCTCAGTCCATAAGAAGAGAATTTGGAAATGTAATCTTTTGTAAGCGATATACTTATAAGCCGGCATCCAAAAACTAATCAAGGAATAAGGATTAAGAGGAAATTATACATAAAACTGATACATTTTCGGAATTTTCGGTTCAACGGGGCTCGGGTTTATTGTTCCACCATGATGTACAGTCGGTTTTAAACATATTTGACCAAATACCACAATACTGTCCAGATTTATACGTTGTTACTGCTATCTCTATATCATTTATTGATTATCTGTGTGTAAGTGGATATACGTTTGTGTGTGTTTGTTAATTGGTTGTTTGCTAATTGGTTGGTTGGCTGGTTGGTGTGTGTGTGTGTGTGTGTGTGTGTGTGTGTGTGTGTGTGTGTGTGTGTGTGTGTGTGTGTGTGTGTGTGTGTGTGTGTGTGTGTGTACATGTTCTTATCTCTTCCTCTCAACTTCACTTCTGCCGTTGATTTTTATTTATTTTTTTCTTTTTTTAA
>NC_091571.1:22435297-22437797 GCF_042767895.1 Penaeus vannamei | reverse complement strand
CCAGGTCAGCTCTTCAAATACGGCTGTAAATCATGGACACTTGCAGCCGAGTCTCGTCCCAATCTTGAAATGTACTTCTATCGAAGAATATTCCGTATCTCATATGTGGACCGGATCAGAAACAAAGTGGTTCTCCTCCAAATGCAGATGGAACGCGAACTATTGTATAGAGTCAGTAACCGAAAATTGAAGTTCCTTGGGCATTCCATAAAAAAAAAAAAAAAACTCTCACAGTGATCTATCCCTAACCAGGAAATTCCCCAAAGACTTGCTGTAAGAAAGCAGAGAAAAACCTTTCTTGATAATTTTGACATCAAGGGCCCACTATCTTCGCAAAAGCCCAACATGCTTTGGATGCCATGTTTCACCAAATGCCGAAATCTATCTATCTATCTATCTATCTATCTATCTATCTATCTATATATATATATATATATATATATATATATATATATGAATATTTAACGAATGAGGTGTGCAGTGAAGGGTGTGTCCCTTGAGTCTGGTCTCAGGATGTTTATTTTGTTGAAAAATGATTTACAGAGAGAATATTGTAATATAGAATTGGTGGTGTGTGTTCATTGAGAAAGAAGGTAACTCATACATAAGATGTGGACGGGTGTTTGAAGGCCAATAGTTAATCTGGTGCTAATAGGCAAACTTACTTTAATAGTAATGAGGAAGTCTTGAGTAGAACGTCGACTTCATGGTTGTGATGACGAAGGCCCCCAAAGACTTGTTTAGGGAAGTGAGTCAGATTGGCGGGTGTGGCAGTACAGTGCGTGAGGAATGTATTCTCAGCGACTTTGTCAGGATGGTAGCACAGGCATCAGTGGATAGCACAAATTAGAAGAGCAAACATGGTGTACGACTTAGTATTGATAGCTGGATGTTATGGGAGGAGGCACTTTGGCAGGAGACATATCTTGGCAACAGGTTACATTGAACTGCATTGTGAAGTTCAACCAACAGTAGCCACCAGATTTTAAGGCGGTGATTGGGAGAAATGTTACCATCAGATGTATATGAGAAAGAATGGTCCTAATGCAGATGAATGAAAGGGGTCTTCTCATAAAGGTTTATTACTAAAGGTATATGTGAGAATCCAAAAGACCATCTCCTCAGGTGCCGAGGGTGGAATAGTGGAGAGCTAGATCCTGTATCTTGGTCTGTCTGTTATCTCTTTCTCATTCCTTTTAAGATGAGGTGTCCTTTTATGCGGCAGCTCTCCTCAAAGGCAGGTGTTTGTTTCTGTCCGCTGGAGTATAAGATTCATTTGGCCGTAGACAAGTGTGGGGGGGGGGAGTTCACAGGACTTGCTTGAGGTTGACATGGAGGTCACCTGGAAGGCCCTTACGTAACCCAGTCTTAGTAGTGGAAGGTGTGAAGCAGCTGCTTCCTCTGGTGATGTAGAGTCAAAAGGACTTTGACAGGAAAATACAGCCTTTGTTTCAGCCGGTCAAATACATCTCTTGTATTGTGAAGATATTCATTCTCATTCATACCTTTATACATTTGTCAACATAAATACGGTTCATATGTATACACATATATTCATATGTATATATATTGTTACATACACACATGCATACATATATTCACTCACACATACGTGCATATATATATATATATATATATATATATATATATATATATATATATATATATATGTATGTATATATATAATATATATATATATATATATATTTATATATATAATATATATATATGTATATTTTATATATATATATATATATATATATATATATATATATATATATATACACACACACACACACACACACACACACACACACACATACATGTGTATATATATATATATATATATATATATATATATATATATATATATATATATATATATATATATATATATATTTATATACACACACATATATATATATATGCATATACACATGTGTATGCTAAACTGAGAACAACTTTATCCCCTTTCAATTAGGCTCCCTGTGTCTTCAGATAGTATTTTTTACGAGTATGAGAATATGAATACCTGGTTCCCTTTATCTGTTAGAACGCTTCAAAAGGGGCCAGTTATCGGTAAGGAGTTTTATCTTCACAATCTTGATACAAGAGTGCCTTCGATATGACAAAAGAGCAAAACAACGAAAAGCGACCCCGAGAAAAAATTCATTTTAGATAATCGGAGGAATGGGTTTGTGTTGGGAAGTCGGGGTCGACACTGAAGGGGTAAAAGTTTCTTAACTTAATCAACACTTTCTTTATTCTATTATGAAAGGTTAAATACTCCTATAGCACGCACACACACACACACACACACACACACACACACACACACACACACAGTCCCTCCTTCCCCTCATAGGCCTTGTGCGCGCAAGAACTAGTGGGAGCGAAAGCACGGTATTCTCTTTGATCCCGTGCGGGTGAGCACAACTGCAAGAGAGTAAAGGAGAGTATTAGGGAAAACAGCGGCACGACAAATACGTCGTATATTTTC
>NC_091571.1:22420297-22422797 GCF_042767895.1 Penaeus vannamei | reverse complement strand
TGTGTATGTGAGTGTGTGTGTGTGTGTGTGTGTGTGTGTGTGTGTGTGTGTGTGTGTGTGTGTGTGTGTGTGTGTGTGTGTGTGTGTGTGTGTGTGTGTGCATCTGTGTGTATTTAATAATTTATTTTTTTCTACAGGAATGGTGGGACGATATCCTGCTATATACAGAATGTCTCAGGACTTTGGCGAGGTAAGAATTTAGATCTATCCGTCTATGCACATGAAAAGTAACTCACATAAACGGCTTTTCCGTTACGGAGGAAAATCTCCCCGACTGCTCTCTAAAGGCGCGGGTACGCTGTGCATAACCAGGGCGAAACCCCTTCTTTTTGGACGGATCCTGTCCATCCCTCCATTCGTTACGCACTTGTGTAGCCCTCTGGATCACGCCATGCATTTATTGTGTATTTATATTTGACGAATATAAAGAAATAATGTCATCAAAAACTCAAAAGACTAGACGACCCTTTCCATACCTACAAGAACAAGGTGAAAAACAAAAGCTATTCACTCTCTTAAAGATAGTTAGACAACAGGAAATGTTAAGAAGTATCGTTTCGTGCAGAAAAAACTTGGTTATTCGGTATGGGATTCCCAGAGGACTGGTCCCAAGGTTTTTATCGCAATAGCGTAACTAATCTGGATGCGTGCGTTGGGATTAACCCACTGATAATCTGTGAATTCCGACGAAACGAATGGCGAGTGTAACCGCGCCTTTAAAAGACAACAATGGTAATAATATAATAAATGATAACAGCAACAATGATGTTACTAAAAGTAATTGCCGTAATAATGAGTTGTCATACAATTAAAAGCCTGTCTTTCTGTCTTATTTACCAATTTGTCCTTTAGGATATTTTAGATTCTTTCTCATACCAAGTTACTCTCTCTACAGCCAAAAAAAACAAGTTGAATATCCCTTCCCTAACTTTTCCAGGCAGGTGCCCCCCTTGGATTCTAAACAGATTCCTAGCGCCCCCCCCCCCCCACTCGTACATCCATGCAAATTTATCTAAAACTCTTAGTAGTCGCCCCCCCCCCTACCGCACCTTTTTGCCTCACCTTCCCCGGCCACTCCAGATTTTGCCACATAATATCCTTTACATATATATGTAAACCATTGGTAGATAGTCTTATACGCATAACAGACTGAGATTTGCTTGTATGTGAAAAACACCATTAATTAGCAATTGAAAATTGCGAATCCTGACAAGATACAATATCCATTATTAAACAGACTGGAACATGCCGCCTGATGGTGGCCCGCAAAGGCTTCATTCCCGTTACATACAGTTTTGGATTCCCTCAAAATTCCGAGCTGATACAACGAATCGATCCTCTGTAAGTAACCTTTATCGCTGTTTGATATATCGTGAAGAGAAACGGAGAGATAGATGGAGACTAAAAGAAATAAACATACTAATATAGATAGAGAGAGTTTGGATTCATTCTAGACTGCATAATATCTTCGTTAAAATGCAATATCTCTCAATGCCTTTGAATTTTCTATTTGGATTTCTTAAAGTCTTCCTGCAACGATTTCATTGCTACCTCCCACTAAATTTCCCCTTCGTCTTCATGCCGCTTCCTGTGGTTCGTGGAATGGTATCGTCAATTCCCACTGTGCAGGATCTATAAACTAAAAGAATTCGGCATAATCGACAAATTCCTGAAGGAGGACACGAGCAACGCCACTCAGTGCCTCAAGTTCCCGGGGACTGAGAAAACCTCCGACCTTCGGCCCTTGGCGCTCGGCGACTTCTACGGCGTCTTCTGCCTCTACGCCGTCGGTAAGTGCCGCCAGTGCCTGCAGAATGAGGATGTGCTTGAGAAGCATCTGGTGCTTGGTGGCCTCTTCCTTCCTGGCCGGGTTAATTTCCGTAATTCTGTATACTTACGTTTACTTGTTCAAACACACACACACACACACACACACGCACACACACACACACACACACACACACACACACACACACACACACACACACACACACACACACACACACACACTCACACGCGCACACACACACACACACACACACGTACACACACACACACACACACACACACACACACACACACACACACACACACACACACACACACACACACACACACACACACACACACACACACAAGCAAACACATAACCTCTATTCATATTAGGGAGTACATATCCAAACATTATCTGGGTGAACACGACAGCCTGCGGCCTCCCCACAGGCCGGGGTCCCGAGTTCCCTTGCCTTTGTGCGCGAGAGCTCGAGTGGGCCAGCGGGCCATCCGGCGGGAGGGCTGCTGAAGAGCTTCCATACACGAGGCTCGTATCTTATCAGCTGTGCAGAAAGCCTGTCGCTGGCCTACACGGGGAAGGATTGCTGGAATCTGCTAGACATTGTGGATATTCAGAAATTAGTTTATTATTTTTAGAAAATAGAAATTAGCCAATCAATAATTCAAATGAGGAACTATGGCATAACCGAAGAGTAAACAATTTCAA
>NC_091571.1:22392797-22395297 GCF_042767895.1 Penaeus vannamei | reverse complement strand
GTTAAGCAATTAACAATAGTCTTGAAATTGGACTAGAAAATATCCAAGGCAGTAATGAAATGTCAGAAGCCGTACTTGGTACGATTGAAAACGTGAGCCATATAATGGCTACGTGTGAAAGGAATTTTTTTTGTTGAGGAACAGAATAATCAGTGATATGGAAATGGACCCTGTTGGTGATCAAACGATCAGCATGCCTAAGATGTGTGTCGTCAAATGTGAGGATAAACGCGTTGGACAACCTCAAGAAATACATATATTGAATAATAAGTAAATGTGTGTGTGTGTGTGTGTGTGTGTGTGTGTGTGTGCGTGTGTGTGTGTGTGTGTGTGTGTGTGTGGAATAGGAGAAGAAAGTACAATTTTAAAATAAATACTAAAAGATTTTAAGATTCAGTACATAAATGAAATTATGAAATTAGATTGATGAAAAGGGAAATTTGTGAAATGAAACAGGATAGAAAAAAACAGGTAAATACCAAAAGCAAATGTGTACCACAAGAAGCAAGCTATTTTAAAGATAAAATAAAGAACGATCAAGAAAAGTAAGAACCAGGCAGTATAGCCAAAACAAAAAGATTAAACTTTATTTTAAAGTATAGTTAAGTAAAGTAAAAAGAAAGAAAGAAAAAAAAAACTAGCGTGGGAAGAGAGCAAATAACAGCAGTAATAGGGAAAATGCCAAGTTGTTAATCACACTTTGAAAAAGTAAACAAAACTAGAAAGAGAAGAAGCTGAAAGTAACATAAAGGAAGAGACGTAACGAAGAGGGAGTAGTTACATACAAAGTCAGTGAAAAAAAGAAAATTACCTAGATAAAATCAGGGAAGTTATACTAGTTTATGATTAAAAGAAAGCATTATAGAAGAAAGTGCTTTTATAGAAGCCAGATATCTAAAGAAGGCTTTGAGATCAAGATCGATTAGGGTTAACCCCCCCCCCCAAAAAAAAAAAAGAAAGAAAAGAAAAGAAAAGTAGAAGAAGAAGAAAAAGAAAAAAAATATGTATACGAAATATTATATATATATATATATATATATATATATATATATATATATATGTATATATATGTATGTATATATATATATATATATATATATATATATATATATATATATATATACATATATATATGTATGTATATATATATATATATATATATATATATATATATATATATAATTTTAAAAATAAACTGAAAAGCTATACAAGGCATATGGATACCCCTCAATTAAACTTCGAAAGGGGGGTTGAGATGGTGAAGCAGCTAAAAGGTAAGAGGAAAATAATGGGTTGGAAAGCACAGGGACATCACTACCGATAGATAAGTGGAACCAGTCCAACGTAAGATCATTAAAAACATTTACAAATACGAATTAAAATTTATATCTAACAGACAATATTTGTAACCTAAACAAATCAGACAAAAGTAACGTAACCAGAGGGTATAGCCGGCGTAACAATTATTTTGTTATGGCGCTCAGGAATGAACACTAATAAAATATTCAAATAACTCCGTGCAAGTGGTAGGAGCAATTCATCTGATTCAGCCATAGTTTTATTAAGTGAAGCTTTAAATGTTAGTCATTATAGCAACCATGCAAACGTCTAAGGTATTGCAATAACTGATTCACTCTTAAATATACCTTCATCAACTTGAAGGCAAAGAAAATAAAAGTATAAGCAAACGCTACCAGAGATGAAAAAGAACAAGCACAGTTACTTAAAGATTATGAGGATGACGTACCTTTGTCAAATTATCAGAATTCTAATGAGAAAAAGAATAACTTCCTTGACCTTCTACTTGTTTCTAAGGGAGAGGAAGTAAACATATCACACTTTACAGTTCAAACAGGCCAAAACTTCATTGAAAAAAGTAGCAGATGCAGGTAACTGCCTTAATCAGTCAGCTACAACCGCAATTCAATATACTACAATGGCAAATAATCACTAGAAGCACTAAGAAATTTTGAAACGATATAATGACTAAAGAAGTGTTTGTAATAGATATGTGCCAAAAAATTAGAAACAAAAATATTGTCTCAAAAGATTGAAAAGTATTGAACATATATATATATATATATATATATATATATATATATATATATATATATATATATCAGAAAATTTCATACAACTGATCACGTCACAAAGGAAAGGCTCAAGTCAGCTTGAGATAAAAGATATAAATTATCAGTCAAAAAAGTCAACATGTAATCATAAAAGCATCAAAGAAAAAAGATCAGTTGAAGTTATAAAAATAATGCAAAGTATCCCTACTCTAAGGTTAGAATAAATTAGTTAAAATAGTCGAAATTATACTTTTACTTTCGCAATTGACTCAAAGGAAATCTCCGAACTCTTCAAAGAGCAGTATGAAATTTTAAGTAAATCTAAAACAGAAACTGTAATTGCAGACCCAAATCAACATTTCAGGGTTGATGTATTTCAATGTAAGAGACATTACTGAAGCAATAAAAGACACTATAAACTCAACAGT
>NC_091571.1:22359368-22374368 GCF_042767895.1 Penaeus vannamei | reverse complement strand
AGAAGGACGGGTTGGTGAGAGGTAAGCCAGTTCTTATGGATTTCCCCATATGTTCAAGAATTCTGTGCTTGAACCAACGTGACGTTGATCCAATGTACCTAGTGTTGCAGCTAGGACAAGTAAACATATAAATAATGCTTGAACATAATTCAGAGGAAAACGACTCTCTCTTCTTTAGAAAAGTGTATATATTGTAATTATTTGTGAATACTATATTGAATTTAACCTGGGGAAATGAGTATTTGAGCAACTCACGTAACTGATTTCGAACGGAAAAACTGAGTCGTCCGAGATACGGCAATTTAATGTATTTGGTTTGCTTAGGGACAGAGGTAAGCTTTAGAGGCTGGCAAAAATTGTCATTTAAAAATAGTCTTAGGGTTTTCTGAAACATATTGCTAGGGTATCCATTTGTTTCAAAGTAATTTGACAAAAACTTCATTTCCATATGAAAAGAAGGCCAAGTGGTGCAAATGTTATATGCTCTATTGATTATGGTAGATATGCTGTTAATTTTGTACTTCTGAGGTGTGTAGCTCAAAAAATGCATTCCTAAACCAGTGAATGTAGGTTTTCTGTAAACGGTAGTGTTTAGGCGACCGTTTTCTTTAGTGATCAGCGTGTCAAGAAAGGAAATTGGTTTTCTTTTTCAATTTCACAGGTAAACTTAATGTTATGACGTTGCTCATTAACATACGATGGAAATAATTGTACATGTGATGGATGTTTGAACAAGAGAAAAGTATAAGACAAAGGAAGGGGCATAGTCTTACTAAACAGAACAGATTACTTGGACAAAATTTCCTCTATACTTTCTGACTCGTCAAAATTCAAAGTGTTAAATGTTGATCTAGCCACTCACCTCTTAAAACTAGAGGACAAACTAAATAGAATCGTAAGACCTTTAAAAACTATCCTCGATGAAGCCACATATCAGTCTATCCTTGCATCAGGCTCTAGTCCTGATTTTATGTATGCTCTCCCGAAAGTGCACAAACCTGGAAATCCTCTCAGACCCATCATTTCATCTATCGGCACTTTCAGTTACAACCTGGCTAAATTCCTTGTACAAATAATTCAGCCTCTAACATTTAATGAATACACAATATCCAACTCATCTAACTTTGTAAATGAAATCAGTCAATTAAGGGGACCTTCTGGTGATTTTTCGGCGATTTTCGCCCCTCTTGCCGAAATTGACTTTAATGCATTTACAAGGAGTTTCTAGGCCCCCGGTTCTCCCCAGAAAATTTCAAGGCCTGGCCGTTATTTTTTAGGTGGTAGCAGCGATTTTCGATGTCGACTGAAATATTATTTTTTTGATGTTACCTTAGAAAATCGGCAATTGTGACGCAATGATTAGAGATAATAAAAACAATTTCACATAAGATGAGACCAACCTTCTTTTTTTCGGAAGAATTTTAAAAAATCCGGCAAGCATCCAAAAAACGATAATGAAATTTTCCATACAAATAACTAAACATGAGGATAATGGTATATTATCCTTTCTTTATGTTTTCATCATACATAATTTAATCTATGAGTAAAACATTTCGAAAATGCAAACCTCCCCCCCCCCCATGGGAGGGTAGTTTTGCCAAATGTTCCGGATCACCACTAAAATTTTATGGAATATTAATTAGGCTAAGACAAACCTCAGGTTAAAATTTTATTCAAATCTGTTCATAATTTTTCGAGTTAGAAAAAAAAATCCTGGATCCAAACCATAGTCAGCATCACCACCAAACTGCAATAAGCGTCTAAGTTAGGTTAAGACTCACCTTTGGTTAAAATCTCGTTAAAATGTGTTCATAACTTATAGAAATATTAGTAAACACAAACTAGCAAACAAAAAACAAATAAACAATCAACAAATTAACAAAAGGTCATGGGGTACACGAAAATGATCTATATGTGCTTATACACCTTATATACATACTTTCACATCGCCATGTAATTGTTTTTCGTCTTTCCACGGGGTCTGAGAGTGAATTTGGCTACGTGACCCCGTAGAGTTATTCCGCAGATTTAAAAAGACGATTTTCATGGTCCAGGACGGCCCGGCCGCGCGGGGAAAAGTATGCGTTTGGTACCCGTCCGACTGGAGAAAAGTTATACTTTCGACAAATATTATACGTTGTAAAACCTCATTAGAGCATCAACAATAGGTAAATGATAGATATAATTTATATCAAATACAAATATTCTGTACATGATTTGTTATGTAAAATGTAAACATAATAAAACGGAATAAGATCGCGATTATTAGGTCCGTCATATTTTTACGCATAGCACACGTATTTTCGGTCCGATTTTAAAGTATTATGTCTCATTTTGTAGCTGAATAATAGTTCTATTACATACTGCCATAAGGATTTGCAACATTTTCATGTGGTTCTTGTAAAAGTGACATATGATTTCAAAATCCCCTATTAGGGTGTTAAAATAGTCACCTTCAGAAAATATTCACCAAGAAAAAAGTAAGGTCAACTTCTCAAAAAAGGCTTCTGCATATAATAGTAGATAGTTCTATTCAAACATGAAATCAGAATGGCTGTATGGTTTTTGGGGGATTTTTGAGAAATTTTTAAAAATGGTCAATGTAGGCCTATAGACTCCCAGATCACTGCCACCACTCCCACTATACGTAAGATTTTGAGAAACCATTACGCGCTGGCAATGTCCGCAAGACTTCGGAATGCAGGTAGATGATAGAGGATTATGGTGCAGGAAGACTAATCTTATACCTTGTTTTGTTGATATCAAGATAGCCTTGGAAAGATGAAGAAACGTAAAATGCCGAGATTTCGGAACTCCACCTTTAGGGGTGGGTTAAAGGATTCCGGGCAGAACATTTGTCCAAAATTAACATATTATGGCTCATTTTATAGAAAAATAAAATATCTGCAAAGAGGGGCGAAAATCGCTGAAAAATCACCAGACGGTCCCCCTAAGAGTTGATAACACCACAACTATAGCTGGTTTTGACGTCGAGTCATTGTTTACAAATGTGCCTCTTACTGAAACCACACATATCATCACAAACAATACAACAGCCGAATCCCTTTCACAATTTGGTTTAGAAAAGAAACAGTTAAATTCTTTTTTAGACATAGTCACTAAAGATTCTGTATTTACTTTTGACAAATGTTTGTATACTCAGATCGATGGAGTTGCTATGGGTTCCCCCATTGGCCCTAATTACGCTAATGCTTTTGGTTACGTAACTGCCCTAGTGAATTTAAACCATTGTTTTACAAAAGATACATAGACGATACTTTTCTCTTGTTCAAACATCCATCACATGTACAGTTGTTTCTATTGTATCTTAATGATCAACATCATAACGTTAAGTTTACCTGTGAAATTGAAAAAGAAAACCAGATTTCCTTTCTTGACACGCTGATCACTAAAGAAAACGGTCGCCTAAACACTACCGTTTACAGAAAACCTACATTCACTGGTTTAGGAATGCATTATTTGAGCTACACACCTCAGAAGTACAAAATTAACAGCATATCTACCTTAATCAACAGAGCATATAACATTTGCACCACTTGGCCTTCTTTTCATATGGAAATGAAGTTTTTGTCAAATTACTTTGAAACAAATGGATACCCTAGCAATATGTTTCAGAAAACCCTAAGACTATTTTTAAATGATAAGTTTTGCCAGCCTCTAAAGCTTACCTCTGTCCCTAAGCAAACCAAATACATTAAATTACCGTATCTTGGACGACTCAGTTTTTCCGTTCGAAATCAGTTACGTGAGTTGCTCAAATACTCATTTCCCCAGGTTAAATTCAATATAGTATTCACAAATAATTACAATATATACACTTTTCTAAAGAAGAGAGAGTCGTTTTCCTCTGAATTATATTCAAGCATTATTTATATGTTTACTTGTCCTAGCTGCAACACTAGGTACATTGGATCAACGTCACGTTGGTTCAAGCACAGAATTCTTGAACATATGGGGAAATGTAAGGTTATGTGAATGAGGAACCCAAAGGAAGCCAACCGTGAGGCGGAAGACTTCAGGCTTAGGGGCCAAGGAAAATGAGGGGGCCCCGTTCGTTCCTCGCAAAGGGGGTGATGGGACCAAGCTGAAGGCTCGGAACCAACACGACCTCACAAGCCAAACTATCCCCGGAGTTGCAGGTCTACCAGGAGCGTGACCAATATGAAGATAGTACATAAAATACAATAAAAATAAATCCTAAAATGAACTGTAAAAGTATCCAATGTGCAGAAGGCACCAAAGTAAAATTGAAATTAAAACGTAAAAATATTACAAGTGCCAGAAGGGCTAAATAAAATATGCCAGAAGGGCTTAAAAACAGTAAAACTTGACAGAAGGGCTGAACAATTATTGAAAATATGCCAGAAGGGCTTAAAAGCAGTAAAACTAAGAAAAATCAACAAAACTAAAATACGTAAAATCACAGAAGAAAGGAGAGGTAAAAGGGAACATGAAGAAAAGTAAATGGAAAGATCGTAAAAAAAAAAAAAAACAGAATAAAAAGTACAAGCTGAAGTAAAAGTTCAGGTAAAAGACGAGTAAAAGGGTAAAACGAATAAAAGAAACGTAAAAGGAACCAGTAAAAGTAAGTAAAACTCAGAGAAAGTAAAAAGTAAAAGTAAAGGCACACATGGTTCAAAGTAAAAAATTGAGTAAAACATTAAAATAACACGTTCAGCATAAATACACCTAGGCAAGTAAAAGGGTAAGTACAACCTTGTTTCAGCATCCGGGGTGTAGAATCCAGACAGGTAAATCCAAGGGTCAAGTCAAACACAGTCAAAGTATCCACTTCGTTTATTGTTTAGAATCAAGGGGGTTACATTGCCTCACGCGGACGGAGTAGTAGCGGTCAAAATCATTAAAACAATAAAAAGGAAATATTAAAATAAAAAGAAAGTATACACAAGATAAACCAAAAGTAAAAGCAATAAAACATCACAAGAAATAAATGGGAAAATAATAATTAGCATAAAAAATACGTAAAACCATCTGCTGCGATTCACAAATAAAAATACTAAAATAAATGCCTTGCTCTCGAAGTAAAAGAGAGATTAAAATGATCAGTAAGTAAAAAGAAACCAATAAAAAATAAAACTGAACTTAGGATAAAAGGAATAAAAAGTACGAGAGAAATCGCAGCAGATGAGGATGCCCCCTTATCCGCACATCATGTGAATCCTTGTGGGATATAGGTGGATAACAAGCGAATTCAGTGGAAGTTTTATTCAAAAGTGCATAAAAACAGCGTAAATCAACGTAAATACATGTAAATAAGCCAGCATAAAACATAAGTAAAATAAAAGCGTAGAAATCAGGCTGGCTGGGGGAAGTGGTCCGCTGTGCTCGACTCGCCCTGTGGATTACGGAGGATGCTGGGTAGGATAGGGATAGGATGGGGGCAGGAGTGGATAGGGTTAAAGGTAGAAGGTAGGACAAACGGGAGAAAAGGAATGGGGAAGGGAGAAATGAGCATAGAAATAGAGGAAAGCGAAAAAGTGAAGGAACAGGAAGAGGGTGCGAATAAGAGGGGTACGAGGGGAAATGCGGCAGGATACAGGATAGGATAGGGATAGGATGGAGGTAGGATAGGTTAGAGATAAAGATAAGAAGTAGAACAAGCAGAGGAAAAGAGTAAAACAGGGAGAAACTAGCATAGAAGTAGAGGGAAGTATAAAAAGCGAGGGGACAAGGAGAGGGTGCGAATAAGGAGAGGGATATGAGGATAGAGGAAAAGGGGGGGGGGAGGATAGGTGATGGGTAAGGTCTGTGGGGGGGGGGAGGTTGAAAACCTCACAACCCTCCCATACCACGGGGTCGGAGAGGACATCGGAGACACACCTGGAAAGAGAAACAAGGAAGGCCTGAGCCCGATTACTTGCCTCAAAAGTTAAGGTGCATGTTCAGGTGGACGTGCATGACGCATCACTGAACACGCAAAACACAAGTAAATAAAATACAGTAAAAACAGTGAAATAAATAAGTAAACAGTAAAATGAATTAGTAAAACCAAAACAAACACTTGAAGAATCATCCCAGCCACAAACAGGGGCTGAGAAAAGAGGCCTCAGTCCAGAACAGCTACACGTCAGGAGCAAGGGTAAGCACTGGAGAACAGCTCAGGGGGTCACGTCATCAGCATCAAGTCCACCAGTGATGTCGGCTCGAACATCTGCTGTCGGTCCATCAGCATCAACATCCTCGACATCAGTGTCCTGGGCAGGGTCAGCTGGATCTGCATCGGCATCAACGTCCTCGACGTCAGGGTCCTGGGAAGGGCCGACTGAATCCTCTGCATCCAAGTCAGGAACATCCGGGTCATCTGGTCCTAGGTCATCGTCATCCTCGTCCTCTGAGGCGTAACACAGCTCTTCAGATGTCTTGAAAGGCTTGAGGTGGTTGAGTTGCGCCCTCAGCCGTACATCTGTATGAACATCTCTCACTTCAAAAGCCAGAGGTCCAAATTGGGCAACAACTCTGGCAGGTCCACACCACTTTCCAGTTAAAGGTGGTAGAGATCCAGTGCGATGCCTATGCTCATAATACCAGACTAGTGAGCCCACCTCTGGCTGGAATCGGTCTCTCGTGCCTCTGTTGTAATAGTTCCCATAGTTCTGTCTGGACTGGTTAGAAGCGGTGACAGCTGCTTGTCTAGATGCCTGGAGTCGTTCCTGCAGGTTGAGGTTTTCTGCAAAAACTGCTTCATTTGTCAGGCCAACAGGAAAGTTGGCATGCCGGCCAATCAAGAGGTACAAGGGCTGCTCGTGAGTCGTCCTGTGGATTGCTGAGTTAATCTGCAGTCTAATTTCAGGGATGAATTGGTGCCAGATCCTTGGTCTATCCTCCACCAAAGCAGTCAGAGCTGATCTTACAACACGATTGGTGCGCTCTATCATCCCATTGGCTTGAGGATGATAGCGGATGGTGTAGTGGTGACTAGCATGCATCATCAAGACGAGCTCCTTGAAGAGACCACTGGTAAACTGTACCCCATTATCCGTTTGGATGACTCTTGGTGGGCCGAACAAGGTAACCCAATGGGCGACAAAAGCACAATGGATGTTGATGGCAGTCGACTTCCTCAGGGGCACAATCTGCAGCCATCGTGAATGTTGGTCAATGATGGATAGAGCATACCGGACAGGGATAGTAGGTCCAAAATCCATCAGGTCCATGGAAACACGCTCTAGAGGATACTGGGCCAAGGGAGTCTCTCCCATAGGTACTCTTTGGGGGCTACCTCTTGAATGCTGACACACAGAACAGTTGTCCACATACTCCCTACAGTCCTTTAGCATGTTGGTCCAGTAGAACATTGACCTAGCATTGTCATAGGTCCGCTGAACACTAGGGTGAGAAGCGAGAGGGGTAAATGGGATGCCTTCAGTGCTGAGTTCTTCAGTGATACAGGTACAACAAGCTGGTAACAAATTCGGTCCGGAAGATGTCTCAGCCTGTACAAAACACCTTCCTTGACCTCGAACTCATCGAAAGGAAGTGGCCACTTTTTCTTTGGAACTGTACCATCAAGTAGATAATGGCGAAGATCAGCAAGATGAGGATCATCCATCTGCTTCTGCGCAAGGACCTCAGGAGACAGCTCTGTGATGGCAAGTCCGGCAACTTGGTAGCTGGGTGCATCCTCCAGTATAGCAGCATGTCTTGAAAGCAAGTCTGGAAGATAGTTGGTGGGCCCCTCTTTGTATCGAATGTTGAAGTGGCAGAACGAGAGATCGTGAGCATAGCGTGTCATTCGTGGAGATTTGGTTTTCCGAGAAAAGACATGTACCAAAGGCCTATGGTCGGTATAAATGGTGAAGTGCCGTCCATAGAGGTAAGAGTCGAAGATCCTGACTCCTTCAACCACACTGAGGGCTTCCAAGTCAATGGCAGGATATCTGGATTCAGCAGCTCGTAACTTGCGGCTGAAATAGGCAATTACATGGGGAGTACTGTCATCCGACCTTTGCATCAGGCAAGAACCAATTGCAATGGAAGAAGCGTCTGTGCGCAGCTCAAACTCCCGACTAAAATCTGGCTGGCGAAGAACTGGTGCAGTGGTAAGGCGGTCCTTTAGCTCCTGAAATGCCTTCTCTTGATCAGCTCCCCAAAACCATTTCTGATTCTTCTTAAGCAGCAAGTGCAGAGGTGAAGAAATAGTTGCATAACCAGGAATGTGCTTCCTGAAGAACCCAGTACACCCTAGGAAGCGGCGTACCTCTCGAACATTACGTGGTGCTGGAGTTTTAGCAATAGCAACCACCTTATCCTGGTTGGGAAGAACTCCTGGGCTGATAGTGAATCCCAAGAAGTCTATCGTGGTAGCCGCAAAGTGGCATTTCGCCATGTTCAGCTTTAGACCAGCAGCTAGAAGAAGCTGTAACGTTTCTTCCAGGTCTTGTAGATGCTGGCGGAACCCACGGCTGTAGATAACGATGTCATCTAGGTAGCACAGGGTGTGCTTACCTAGAACAGGAGAAAGGAGGACGTTCATAGTGCGTTGAAAGGGAAGGCGGCAGAAGTGGAACAGCCGGTAGCCATCAGAGAAGGCAGTCTTGGGCCTATCGGAGGGTTCCACCTCAACTGCCCAATAGGCTGCATGGGCATCCAGTGTGGTGAATGTGTCAATGGGACCCAGTTCATCGATGAGAGCATCAATCCTCGGGAGTGGGTAGGTGTCTTTCTTGGTAACTGCATTCAGGCCCCGATAGTCGACACAAAAACGGAGACTGCCATCTTTCTTCTTAACTAAGACTACTGGACTCAACCAAGGGCTATATGAAGGTTTAATGACACCTGATTGTAACATGGAGTCACAATGATGTCTGATGGTCTCCTTAGTAGACTGTGGTAACCTCCATTGACGGACACAAACTGGCTTAGTATCCCCAGTGTCGAACTGATGGCGGATCCCAGGTATGTGGCCAACAGTCTCTTCTCCACCGTCGAAAAGTTCCTGGAACTGCTCCAACAGCTGGCTAAGTTCTTGTTGCTGCTCCTCCAGTAAATTACTAAAGTCAGGTGCATCACTTGTATCTGGATTGTCTGGCTCTGCAACAGCATCACATGTGGCAACCGCAACAGAGGGTGGTAGTAAGGCGCCCTCTATATCCCAGTTTTCCTCTGGAATGTCAGGTAAGTCGGCAGAAAAGTCATCCCATTCCAGCTCTGGTTCAATAGCTCCATCCAGTGACAAGGATTCAGTGAAATGCTTCGGCTCTGTGGCGGCAGAAGCAATCGTGAATGGATTCTCCTCTTCGTCTTGAGCTGTAAACCTGTGGTCTGTCGTGGCAGTAGATGTATATCCCAGGCCTTGGGCTACAATGGATCCTGGACTGATGGGACACCTGTCTCGCCCGGCAGCAGCAACACCAAAAGACCCCGGGGCTGTGTAGTTCCTCTTCTCAGTGATGTCGAGTTCGTCCTCCGGCAGCTGTGTCCCGGAAGGTTGATTGCAGCTGTTCGTGATGGCTCATGGACTGGGGAACACTGTAGACCTCTCCCAAAGGTGTGACAGTCCCGAGTCTGGTACCCTGTTTCAATACTAAGGGCCGTGGAGTATGGTTCAGGGCCCATATGGAGCATCGTCGTCGAGTGGCGGTCGTAACAAGGTGCGGAAGTGTTAGGTGGTCAGTCACGGCAGGGGTCAAAACGACATCTCCATCTGCTTGCCCCAGCCGAGAAATGCAGCCTTCAAGAAAGCAACCCGAGTGTGGTGGAATTTCAGTCGGTCTGGCAAGGTGGACAGCAGCTTCTTGTGGAGCAGGTGCATGGAGTCCAGTAGGAGGATCAGTCAGGCCTGAGTCAACCAGGCTAATCTGTAGGGAACGGGCATCAGTGTACAAGAAAGGCAGCTCACAATCTCCCAGGATGAGCAGTCCACGAGGTGACTGTGCTTTAGCCAGTAACGTGAAGTCCAGGCGTTGCAGGAAGTCAGTCCCAAGGAGGATGTCGCCGTGAAAAGAAACATCAGCTACTGTGGTGCGGTGGAGTAGCACAAGATCTTTGCTGATGTTAAAGCTGAGCGTCACCTCTGCAGCTGGATGGAAGGGCTCCCCTGAGACGCCTTGGAGGATCTTGCTTGAAGCATGATGTCGTAGCATCTTCGCCGGATCGAGGACTTCTAAAGCACTTGGCTTAACTAAAGTCACCTGAGACCCAGTGTCAATGAAGCAGAGAAGAGTCTTCCCATCAACACTGAGTGCCACGACTGGACGTCAGCCGACTGCTGGGGTAGTCACGGCTGCTGTTGTTTGGACCGGCTCTGTCTGGACTGCGATGGAGCGTGTGCGGGTTCCCTCTTGTAAAGTCGCCAGTGAAGTTTGGAACCCTTCCTTCCTGGCCTCTCGGAAAGGGGCACTCACGAGATATGTGACCGCTCCTACCACAACGAAAACAAGAGTAGGCTGGTGGTGAAGACTGACGGGCAGTAGCTCTGCATTCCCGGGTGCTGTTGGTTGAACTGCGATGGTATTTGCACCAAACATTATGCCGTGATGTTGGAGGTGAGGAATGAGGCGGCTGAGCAGGTGGCGGTGAAGTGGCAACAGGAAACAGTTCGTAACGGTCTCGAGTACGAGGTGGCTGGTCTGGAGTACGTCTTTGGAGCTGGTACTCATTCTCTTGGAGTTCGTTTGAAGACTGGTGGCGAGTGTTTGAACCGCTGTGCCTGATGCCATACCGGGAGTTCCAGAGCTTCTGAGCGGTTTCTGCGAGCTGGATTGGCGAGCAATCATCCTTGAGGACAAGGAGATCCCGCAGGGTGGAAGGCAAGCCAGCAAGGAAGACTCGCCTGATCAATTCTGAAGGCTCTCCAACAGCTCCTCGGTGGTCCCGGTAGCCTTGGAAGACTGACGCCTCCACCTCAAGGAAGAAGTCCATTGGAGCCTGCCTCTCAGTCATGCCATGATCATAGAGCACCTTGAAAAAATCAGAGGCGGTGTATGTGCCCCTGAACTTACGCCTCAGTTGCCGCTTGAAGGTGTCCCAGTCACGTATTCCATCGAAGCTTTCAGAGTTGATGATGGTCTCTGCTCTGCCCCGACAGCTCGCTCTCACAGCCCGGATGTACGCATCATCAGTTGCGGGTCGTACCAGGTTCTCGATGGCCCGAATGTAACTTTCCACCTCCTGGTTCCTCTTCAGTGGCTCACAAGCAGAGGTTTCTCCCTTAAAGTGAGGGATCGAGTCTCGGGATACAAGGTATGGCATGAACTCCCCTGAGACAAGTGACGAGGGTTGCTGGTGTCGACTTTGGTCCTCTGCCGGCTCCTCGCGGTACCTTGGGCTTAAGGGAGTGGTCATTCTTGGGGCTGGTTCTGGAAATGTCTGGTTAGCCTCTCCAAAGCGTGATGGAGACCGAGGGTATGCCAACAAGTCGCCTTGAGCTGCTTCCATCCTTCTGTATCCCGGTAGTTGCTGGTTCTGGAGAGCCCGCTCTTGTCGTTGAAGATGCCTTTCCCTTTCTTCTAACTGCCGTTGCCATTCCTGGAGGTCTTCCCTGGTAGCTGCTTGGTGGATGGGGCTGGAAGGCCTGGCCGTGCGTGGTGAGGTAGCTTGTCGAGTGCATGGGAGTGAAGCGTCTGCTGGTGGTTCCTCAGGTTGTACTGCCGAGGGACCCTGGCTCCCGTTACTGCGTGATAACACAGCTCCAGTAGGTGCAGTCCTTCCTTGTAGATGGTCCTCCAGTCGCTGCAGCCTGTCCTCGCTCGTCCGGGCCATCTCCTCCATGCTGCGAAGCAGTTCTTCCCTGTTCTGGGCAATCAGCTCGGTCATCCTCTGCAGCATCTCCTCCATCATCGTGACCTCACTCTCCACTGCTCGAACAGCGTCCTGCACTTGGGTACTGGAACCTTGAACAACCAAGACTGGAAGGGCTGTACGGCTGTCAGGCGATGAAGTGCGTGAGCTTGACTGGCTCGATGACCTCGTGACGCGTAAAGATCGCCCACATCCAGGCATAGCACAAAGCCTGGTGACAAAGGGAGCGAAGTCCCACACACACACTGGAGCTGTGTAGCTCAAAAAAAAAAAAAAAAAAAAAAAAAAAAAAAACAGAAGCACAAAAGCAGCCAGAGATACTGGCTAACACACAAAGCAAAGTGAACAGTGATGCGTGAACTGAAGCCAAATGCTGACGCATGAAAACTTAAAAACTGCCCGTAAACTGGGTAAAATACGGAAAAAAACGAACCAAGTGCAAACAAAGGGGGAAAAGTAAAATTAGCAGGGGTAAAAGCAAGATTAAAGCACAGTAAAATAAAAGTGTCCCTATACCTAGCAAGATAATAAAACTAACTGGTGAGCGGGCATTAAAACAGACAAAAATTAAAATGCTAAAAGAGAAAAGCCTTGCTCAAAAGTACTAAAATACTACAAAATCTGAAAGAAAACAGTGCACAGAACATAAAACACAAGAAATGTGGCTCTTCTAAAACTACTAAAACAGCTAACCTAACAGGAAAAAGCTAAACACTGGACGTTAAAAATCTTCATATTAGTCAACGAGCAGAGAAAGCTCATAAATACACTCCTGATAGGTCCCACTCGCTGCCACCAAAGTTGGGTGTACCTGTAAGGTTATGTGAAGCCAACCGTGAGGCGGAAGACTTCAGGCTTAGGGGCCAAGGAAAATGAGGGGGCCCCGTTCGTTCCTCGCAAAGGGGATGATGGGACCAAGCTGAAGGCTCGGAACCAACACGACCTCACAAGCCAAACTATCCCCGGAGTTGCAGGTCTACCAGGAGCGTGACCAATATGAAGATAGTGCATAAAATACAATAAAAATAAATCCTAAAATGAACTGTAAAAGTATCCAATGTGCAGACGGCACCAAAGTAAAACTGAAATTAAAACGTAAAAATATTACAAGTGCCAGAAGGGCTAAATAAAATATGCCAGAAGGGCTTAAAAACAGTAAAACTTGCCAGAAGGGTTGAACAATTATTGAAAATATGCCAGAAGGGCTTAAAAGCAGTAAAACTAAGAAAATCAACAAAACTAAAATACGTAAAATCACAGAAGAAAGGAGAGGTAAAAGGGAACTGAAGAAAAGTAAATGGAAAGATCGTAAAAAAAAAAAAAAACAATAAAAAGTACAAGCTGAAGTAAAAGTTCAGGTAAAAGACGAGTAAAAGGGTAAAACGAATAAAAGAAACGTAAAAGGAACCAGTAAAAGTAAGTAAAACTCAGAGAAAGTAAAAAGTAAAAGTAAAGGCACACATGGTTCAAAGTAAAAAATTAAGTAAAACATTAAAATAACACGTTCAGCATAAATACACCTAGGCAAGTAAAAGGGTCAGTACAACCTTGTTTCAGCATCCGGGGTGTAGAATCCAGACAGGTAAATCCAAGGGTCAAGTCAAACACAGTCAAAGTATCCACTTCGTTTATTGTTTAGAATCAAGGGGGTTACATTGCCTCACGCCGACGGAGTAGTAGCGGTCAAAATCATTAAAACAATAAATAGGAAATATTAAAATAAAAGAAAATATACACAAGATAAAACAAAAGGTAAAAGCAATAAAACATCACAAGAAATAAATGGGAAAATAATAATTAGCATAAAAAATACGTAAAACCATCTGCTGCGATTCACAAATAAAAATACTAAAATAAATGCCTTGCTCTCGAAGTAAAAGAGAGATTAAAATGATCAGTAAGTAAAAAGAAACCAATAAAAAATAAAACTGAACTTAGGATAAAAGGAATAAAAAGTACGAGAGAAATCGCAGCAGATGAGGATGCCCCCTAATCCGCACATCATGTGAATCCTTGTGGGATATATGTGGATAACAAACGAATTCAGTGGAAGTTTTATTCAAAGGTGCATAAAAACAGCGTAAATACATGTAAATAAGCCAGCTTAAAACATAAGTAAAATAAAAGCGTAGAAATCAGGCTGGCTGGGGGAAGTGGTCCGCTGTGCTCGACTCGCCCTGTGGATTACGGAGGATGCTGGGTAGGATAGGGATAGGATGGGGGCAGGAGTGGATAGGGTTAAAGGTAGAACGTAGGACAAACGGGAGAAAAGGAATGGGGAAGGGAGAAATGAACATAGAAATAGAGGAAAGCGAAAAAGTGAAGGAACAGGAAGAGGGTGCGAATAAGAGGGGTACGAGGGGAAATGCGGCAGGATACAGGATAGGATAGGGATAGGATGGAGGTAGGATAGGTTAGAGATAAAGATAAGAAGTAGAACAAGCAGAGGAAAAGAGTAAAAGAGGGAGAAACTAGCATAGAAGTAGAGGGGAGTATAAAAAGCGAGGGGACAAGGAGAGGGTGCGAATAAGGAGAGGGATATGAGGATAGAGGAAAAGGGGGGGGGGAGGATAGGTGATGGGTAAGATCTGTGGGGGGGAGGTTGAAAACCTCACAGAAATCCATAAGAACTGGCTTACTTCTCACCAACCCGTCCTTCTCTGCTATTCGCCAACACTCACACACAGAAGACCATCCCTACACTAACAATGACTTTAAAATTCTTTCTACTTCTCCTAACAGACTAGACCTCCTCATCTCAAAATCTCTGTTAATCCACAAGATGAAACCAGAGCTCAACAACAAACAGACAGCCACTCAGCTATTTACGGTGTAATTTGTAACCGTAACTGTTTGTTTCCCCAATTATGGTGTGTTTCTACTTTTGTATATATTTCCCTTATTGTTTCGTTGTTTTTTTTTTCTTTTGTAATGTGTATTTTGTTTTTTGAACTGTAATTTTGTGCCTTGTCCGGCTCTAATGTTTTTACTTGTTTTTGTTCTTTTATAGCACTGATGATGAAGACGTGCAATCGTCTTTGAAACGCTTGCTTTGCAATAAAGATTTTCATCACAGCATTGGTTATAATTTTCATCGTAAGATTACGCTTCCCTCGTAGCAAGTCGATAGCTAAAATTCTTATATATATATATATATATATATATATATATATATATATATATATATATATATATATATATATATATATATATGGAAGA
>NC_091571.1:22314368-22316868 GCF_042767895.1 Penaeus vannamei | reverse complement strand
GTGTGTGTGTGTGTGCTGTGCATGTGTGTTAGTAAAATACTACCATCTTGATATCTTAAACGTCACCTAAATGAACGCCTACAATTCAAATACTGAATCTGATGAGAAAACTTTCCTTAACCTGCACACGCCGGTCCTTAGCACGGGCATACACTTGTAGAAACTGAAGAGCGTCTATTTCGCAGGACGGACATAACCTTGAGAAAAGTCACGTCTGATACTTAACACGTGTCCTAATGAGTCGCTTGAGTGTTATCTTGTATTGCAATTCACTGGTGTCTGACGCATTTTCTTTTTGTTTTATCTTTGAGCAGGTTGAACTGGTGATTTCTAAGGCGAAAAATAATGTAAATTAATACATGCTTAAATAAATATATAGATAAATGTATATGTATTGCATTCACATATCTATCTATCTATCTATATATATTTGTGTGTGTGTGTGTGTGTGTGTGTGTGTGTGTGTGTGTGTGTGTGTGTGTGTTTGTGTGTGCGCGCTATCGTGGGAATGCGGCTGTGCTACTAGGATTACTCATAATCTTAATAATGCATTTGTTATCTTTAGATGGAAACATCCATAGATTGTGAATCCTTATGTTCGATACTATACGTATATGCGAGTGTGTGCCACTATAAACCAAGTATTATAAAACCTTAGAAATTAAATTGTATATTCAAGAGCGGACGCTGGTCTTCAACCAGTGACCGCCGTCATCGCAGCTGTCATGGAGAAATTGTTGCAGAGCAGCCACGGCCATAGATGTCTCATTTTAGAACCATTAACTATGTAAAACAGTACAGTTCCGAGCATATGAACACTAAGACACTCTTAGGGCTACTATAACATAATGAGACGTTTGTAGCTGACAAGGAAACTATCAATACGGGTCAAGTACGGGAGAGCATCGCCGCTACCGTCAAAGTGCGCTTACTATCTTTGTGAACAACTAAAACATACGCATGCATATATTTGTAAGATAGTACTTTCTTCCAATTTAATGGAATTTTATAAGAAAACACATCTAAAAAATCATAATAATAAGTCCAAGCTCACGTTTAAATAGAAAACGCATCTATAATGCCAAAACCTGTTATATGCAAATCCCACAAAGCCACAATGACACGCGCAATCACGCACCTGATGCGAGTTGAAAACTTGTAGAAAATAACGTCATTTATGACGTTTTTTGGATTTCATCATATTTTCAAAACTTGGTTGGGTACATTCTATTTATCATAATATTAAATGAGGTCGAAATTGCGAAATTCCCTGATTATAACAGCCGATTTATAACCCTAAACCATATCTGTTTGATTTGTTTGTATGTGTGTGTGTGTGTGTGTGTGTGTGTGTGTGTGTGTGTGTGTGTGTGTGTGTGTGTGTGTGTGTGTGTGTGTGTGTGTGTGTGTGTGTGTGTGTTTCCAAGAATGCTTATATGGAAACTATTACCGTGCTCCTCCTGAACCTTCTGAGTTCGCCGGGTCTGCTGAAAGGCACCTCTCCCTCCCTGCTCTTGCGCCCCTCGCTCCTCTGGGTAAGGTACCTGTCACTCAGAAAGAGCCCATCGCGTGTGTACTAGTACTAAAGTGGTCGGTGATGTCGAAACATGACTGTACGTGTATATACATATATGAACACAAACACACACGCACGCTTGCGCGCACACAAAACTTATGTGTGTGTGTGTGTGTGTGTGTGTGTGTGTGTGTGTGTGTGTGTGTGTGTGTGTGTGTGTGTATGTGTGTGTGTGCGTGCGCGCAGTATTTCAGTGGAGTTTTATGATTTTTGTTCGTTTCACACAAGAAATGGGATTTTCTTCAATATGAAATCTCTTCCTTACTGATCTCTTCGGCGCTGGAGTCTGGGGTTTGAAGCGCTCTGTGCTTCCATTTTGATTTTGCAATTATTTCTGTATATCTCGATAAAAGAGAGTTTTCGTCAAGAGGCCCACAATTCTATAAGACGAGAACTACCCGTCCTCGCACTACTGTTAAAGGCAATGCAACTTCTACCGCAGCTATCATTGACACATGAATAAAAGATTGACTGTGTTCTCAGTACTACACTTAAGGAGTTGTATTGCTATTCCGAAAGGAATTTTGGTGTAAAGGTTCATATCAATTTCATCATCATTATCACTATTACCGTTGTTGTTATAATAATTTTATCAATATCATTATCTTATATCCGTCGGATGATCAGGAGTGACAGACAAATATGAACGAAACTAAATACTACACGCTCACATAAAGTATATTGTGATTTTATAAATCTGTCAAGTCCATATTTCATAGTTACTCCTTTTGATAAGATGATGGAAACATATTTGAATGGACCTATCTGATGTAAAACTCGGAAGATTGATTTGCAAAGAAAAAGGGATTGAAGAGGGCATCTATTGATCACAAAACAAACTTTTATATTTGTGGTTGGTCTACGCTTCCCATTTTAGCCATTACTCCCTTTGAGTACAATTATCTTGTAAAATTCAGACTCTGT
>NC_091571.1:22291868-22294368 GCF_042767895.1 Penaeus vannamei | reverse complement strand
ACACACACACACACGCACACACACACACACACACACACACATATATAAACACACATACACACACACACGTGTGTGTGTATAGAATTACATACATTCATTTTGAAATACATTCCTATATTCTCGTGTAACTCAAAATGCAGCGGAGAGTAATAACATCAAGAGAAGGGCACAGGCAAGGACATACATTATGAGCATTATAACCTTTTAACCTCTTTGCAATAAGATGTCGAACAACGCAACTGGGGAGCTCGTTTTGAAGTCTCGGCAAGAGGTATTAGTTGTTCCAAAACGGTTTGCAGAAATATTGTTTGTACATTTGGAGGAGAGGAACGTCCATGTAAGGAGGGAGGACGTATTTGAAATCTAACCGAATTATGCTATTTTACTACAGCAGCGATTATCAAATTTTGCTATGAACAGGAGAGAGAGAGAGAGAGAGAGAGAGAGAGAGAGAGAGAGAGAGAGAGAGAGAGAGAGAGAGAGAGAGAGAGAGAGAGAGAGAGAGAGAGAGAGAGGAGGCTATGTCGTAGTTGGTATTTCCGTGCGTAAAACCCTGTGCACATTATGCTGACCATGACTTGGATCATAGCATCATGCAGGAGCGTACGAGAGGCCCTTGGTCTGCATGGCACACCCTGGGGGGATGTTCAGGTACGGTCTCGGTGGCCGGAGTACGGAACGACCTCTTAAAACGGTCATCGAACAAGTAGAGAACCGACGGCATGGCTTTCCTATACACTCTTCGTTTACGTGTACCCGGTATGTTGCCGACATTTGTTTGTGTGATTTATTTTTCTATAAAATTTCCACTTAGGCGGAAATGCAAAATGAATGTACAACTTACGTTCTTACGCGGAAGAAGCAGCAAACCCATGAAAGAGATATAAAGACACGATACATTTATTTCCCTTGGCACCTGAGAGAGATGCCAGCTCTCGAACATCCTGAGTGCCATCTGATGGGAAGAGGCAACGTGGGAGCCATCTCTTGGCCTCAAAGTAGTGCCATTTTCACTCCTCGGGTCGGCTCTCCTGTGTCTTAAAGGTTCATGATCGTCTTGAAACAATTTCGTTCACTACGATGGGCTGTCAGATGTGCCACTAAATTAGATTAATCTTTGTGGCGACCGTTCATACAGTGTCGGTGGTGGCTTTATCAGCTGTAGTAAAAGTTGATGCTGTGGGAATAACATAAAGCCCCACTTTTATCTCCTTAATCTCGTTGGTTACAATCGAGGCTAAAAAAAAGAAAAAAAAAAAAAAAATTCAGAAGCCTACGTACTGTACTTGTTGGAATAGCCATTAATGTCGAAAGACATGGACTCTCGAGGCTTCTATGCTTTTCACCAAAGCCTCATT
Source organism: Penaeus vannamei (assembly GCF_042767895.1). Lineage (NCBI taxonomy): Eukaryota > Metazoa > Arthropoda > Malacostraca > Decapoda > Penaeidae > Penaeus > Penaeus vannamei. The sequence continues at coordinate 22,293,010 of NC_091571.1, read as the reverse complement.
CTTCACGCTCTTCCTTTTTCAACGCACTTCCTCTCTCTGCCCCCTCCTTTTCTGTCTTCCTCGCCTGCCGAGCCCCGTCCTTCCAATATTTTAGACTTTCTCTAGAGGAGCCGATATTCTACTTCTCGAGGATTCTAACATCACACGCCACGACTACAGCAGTCCTTTCAGCCGCTGACGCTCCCACTTAGGGGCGTTAAGAGGACCCCCAACCCCCGTTCCTTCACTCTCTCTGCTTCTGTTAGTCTCTCTGTCTGTACTTGTATCAGTTTATGATATATCAAAATTAATCTGGCTAGCTTCTATAAGGAATGGCGAAGATTTGTTCACCGTTATATTTGCTTAACTTTATCAGCCTATCTAAAAACACCTAGGTAACTTTAGTAATAAAAGCAACACACACAACTACATGAGTAATGTCGATATCTGAAACAAGCGTTGCAGTAGTAATATCACTAATGCGAATTGCAGTACAAAATGTATATGATTAACAATCATTAGAACTGTAATGATTCCATGATAACGGAATCATTAATATCATTACTACTATGTGTAACGATACAGAATTATGGTTCCTTTGTAGCAGTGATACTTAAATCAACTATATTATCATTAACGATTGCTTGAGAGTTTAAAAGAAAGATAATCAACGTAAATGCGGTAGCAAATAAATTTAATGATGTAATATTTTGCACTTATATGTTATATGTAATTCCTAAAGGGCACCCCAAATTGCGGGGTTGTTGTAGATTTGGTCAAAACTAATGGGACATTTCATGGAATAAAAAGGTAAAGAAAATCTCTTCTAAGCATAAAGTGAATTATGAAAAATAAAGAAAGATCTATATGTAAAAAAACAAACCAATGAAAACTAAACCTTTATCATTATTATTTTATTTAATGATAATAATTCAAATCAATAATAATGGTAATAGTATTTAGGATAAAAATAAAGTTGAAGATGATGACGAAAGTATGAAAATATTGAAAATATAGATAATAATGATAAGAATGAGAAGCACAATAAAATAATAATATCAATAATAATGATATTAATAATGATAATAATAACTATAACAATACAAACCGTCACCATAGTCTGTAGCCTAGCGGAAGTGGGTGTACTGTAGTTGATGTTTCTA
>NC_091571.1:22260196-22262696 GCF_042767895.1 Penaeus vannamei | reverse complement strand
AGAGGGATCTGTCTGCTGAGGAAGTGTTTGTGTGGGACTGACAGAGGGTTCTGCCTGCAGAGCCAGTGTTTCTGCAGAGTTGTCAGAGGGTTCTGTGTGTTGTGCCTCCGCTTGTATGTGGCAGGCTGATGGCTCTGTGTGTTGTTGTGAAGGTATTTCCTCTGGTGTCTCTATTTGTGGGTCGTCCATTATATTTTCGAGTGCAGCAAGGTGAGATTATGAGTGTCTGAAGTGGGTGCGTGTGTGTGAAGGGATGATTTTCAATATCCCCCACGAATCAGCTTCTCCCAGATCGATCTCAGGGAGTTTGTTTCTTATTAGTACGTCTTTCGCATACTGCCTGAACCCTTTTGATGGGTAAATGGTGTTTTTGATATGTGCATGTAGTAGCAGGATCATGATTTTTTTTGAAGGTTCGTTGGGGAGGGCAAGGTGAATGGTAGTTCTTGTTTTTTTTTCTGTCTTTTGGGGCAGCTTTTAGATGAGGTTCGGTGGTCACCCCCACAATTGATACATTTTTTTAACACTGCTCCTACAGCCTCTGTAATTGTGGGCGTTGGATCCACACTCGGAGCATAGTGTCATCTTGTCTCTCTTACAGTTTCTTTTGATATGGCCGTAACCATAACAATTCAGACATTGTTTTATTTCAGTAAATTTTTCAAATTCAATTTGCCAGGGTGATATATAAAGTCTGAAAAGGTAGATGCCTTTTCTTTAATGCCTTTATCTGTTTGGTGATCTGAGAATCTTGCCTTGATAATGTATTTTTCTTTCATGTAGAGGTCATGATTTCAGTTTTGATTATTTCTTCATCTTCAGTGACGACTTGCCTGTCGAGCTTTTTAAATACGAGGGTTAGACAAGCTCTCATGTCCAATGGCAAGTTGGGGTAGAGGTCTACCGGTATCGAATTTTAAGCCTAAAGATAAGGCTTGCCTTTGAGTGTTTGTGAGAGGTTTGTGGGACAGCTTAATTATCAGATCACTTTAGATCACCAACTGTTAGTACAAGCTTTCTCCAATAACCTCTTGTGTCTCACCTTCTGTGCCTCGTCCTCTTTTCTAAGTTCAAGGACGAGTCTGTGGGGAAGGTGGACTCCCGAAAGGCGGCTCCTCAGCGTCTCCATCTCGTCGATACACACAGTAGTCCCTTCCTTTAGGTAACACTTAGCACTATCAGGAAATGGGTGAGACTTACCATTGAGATGGGTGCGCTGTGAGGGAGAACCTGATCCTTCACTCACTCCTTCAGGAACCTTATGCGGTTTCTGATGCTTTAGAGCTTTTATCGTGTGATGAATTCTCGCCCCTCGTCTTCGTCGTTGAAGAACACGTGTGGAATTCATGACTAACAGATTGCAATGTTAGGGGTTTGTGGTCCGTCAGGATGCCGGCACACGACGTACTAGCGAAAGTGCTTCACGGCGCAGTAGGCTACAAGAAGTTCATGTCCAAAGGCACTATAGCAGATTTCACAGAAATGAAGCTACTCAGAGAAAAAATTCAAGGGGTTGCCACTGGACATCAAGCAGCTGCTGGAGCACTGCTTCTAAAGCTGTATTTGAGGTGTCGACTTGAATACTGGCTGGCAAGTCATGCCTTGGGTATGCGAGGAGTGTAGCTCTGCAAAGGGCCTCATTTTAATTTTGGAACGCCACTTCTGTTACCGACGTCAAAGGGCTTTTGGACGCCCCATATGAGATTTGACTAATATCTTGTTGAGGGGAGCTGCTAGATCTGTACATTTAGAAATGAAATACCTGTAGAAGTTTAGCATACCCAGGAAATGACGCAGCTGGTGCTAATTATTGGGTCTGGTAAAGTTAGTGATGGCGTTTACCTTCTCTTGGGCAGGAGCAAGGCCCTCAGTTGAAATGGAGTGGCTTATAGAGGTCAATGAAGGCACTGCAAAGAAGCACTTGGATGGGTTGATAACATGTACGAAGTCGCTGAGGCATTAGAAGAGTGACCTCTTGTATGTGAGATGTTCTTCCAGCTGGCTGGCAAAGAGGATGTCTTCGAGACACACAAAACAATTTTCAATACCATAAGTGACCTCATCCATAAAACGCTGGAAGGTCTAAGCAGCGTTCCTCAGTCCAAAGAGCATCCGGGGGAACTCAAAAGGGTTGAAAGGTGTTGTGACAGCAGTATTCGGGATGCCCTCCTCAGCAGTGGGTTTTTGGTGGTAGGCCCTCAACAAGTCAGTGCAGGAGAATATACTGCAGCCTGCCAGATTCTACGAAAAAGAAATGGATGTGAGAAAGTATGTAGTCAGTAACTCACTGGAAGAAAAATGAGATACATTTTTTTCTTTCATAATATTAAGTTTTCTGTAATACAATCTGCGCCGCCGATCACGGCTGGTAGGTATAGGATACTGAATATGGAAATGGCATCCTCCCTCGAGCCGGTGCTTTTCAAGTTATGGCTCACAGATATTACACTCCATACTTGTTAATCTATGGCAATAATGCAAAAGCCGTTTTTTAAATGCC
>NC_091571.1:22230196-22235196 GCF_042767895.1 Penaeus vannamei | reverse complement strand
TACAGAGCCATAATAACGGGTCAGACAAGCCACCAACCGCTCAACCTCTCAATTAGAGGCAATCGGACCAGTGCTCGAATTCACTGTGCAAACAAGTAGCAATAGTCTGCCAACTGGATTGAGGACAAAGAATGCCTATAACCAGGCTGACTTGCTCTTATCAGTGGAATGGAAGTCGAGGCTGATAACTCGACTGTTCTTTTCTCTCTGAAGGTACTAAGAAAAACATACGAAAGCAATTCAAATGTAGTGACGAGCTCTGTCGGGATTTCCTACACCTCCATCTTCTGTCTAGAGCTGGCAGGTGACCTTGCATTCCTGAAACTCATCAACAAGGCCTGGGAAACTTCCTCTAGCCCAGAACTGATAGAGGGCTGACATTATTCCCATCACAAATCCAAAGGAGCCATGGAGGTACCACCTGTCACTCTCCTTAGCTGTCTGGGCAAGACGGCTGAGAGGATGGTACTAAATCGGCTCTAATGGAAACTGGATTCCTAAACATGAACACCTTCATAGGTTCAAACGGGGCAGAGCACAGTTCACAGCATAGCCACGCCCTTAAGTATAAACAGCACTGTCACCTCTGTGGTAGCATTCCCAGATCAGGAGACCCTGGTCTAGAAGGGAATCATACGAGAGCTCTTGACCTGGATATGGAATGCTACAGTGTGGACTCCTCAGTCCAGCCCTTTTCAACACCCTAATGCCCTACATCCTCAACATCATTTCCTATGCAGAAGATCTTGCAATCATCTCCATTGGCCGAAACTGCCAAAGTAGAGCCTAACACTGTCTGGATCTTGTGTGTGACATGTGTTGTAGGACAGGACTAATGATTTCGGTATCCTAATCAAAGGTCATAGCTCTGACACTTAATGCTTATGGTATAATTCTGAGTGCCCAGGGAATGGATCCAGAGTGGGTCTTCCAATACCTTGGGGTATGGCTCCACAAGGCGATCCAGTGCCTGGTTTACTGAACTAAGGCAAGACTGTCTGTCTGGAGAGCAATGACGGGGAGACACAGAAGAGCAGGACACAAAGTACTACGAATATTCTATGCTGCCTATCCCATTCTATGCCGCCTGTCCCATTGTGGAGTATGCTTCTGTCACCCTGATTGTTACCAAACCAAGAGTAAAATTGTAGACAGACTAAAATGAAGCTACCAGGATCATTTTGGGGTACCCTTAGGTGGACAAAGGCCCTTAACCTCCTCATGGAAGCAAATCTGCTCCTGGACTCCCGAAACGATCTAATGGCAACACAGTTCTATTCCAAGGTTAACCAGGCACCCCGAAACACATACATGAAGCAAATAATGCTCAGATGTTTAGAACAAGATTACGAGATCTTTCCAAACAACTAGCTGTCACATACAGCTAGGGTGCTATCAGTTCAAACAGCATCTACATGGTATATAATCATGCTGGCTTTCATATATCATTATTCATTGTTATCGCATATTTTCCAGTCGCCTTGAGGAATCATCCTGTGAACGCCACTTGGGTTCTTTCAAGTGTCTGTCAAAATATAATGGCTAACATTTAACTATTAAACCATGATAAGAACTTTTAGGCAACTCACGCCAAACACTTATTGCAATGCTTACTTATGTTTGGAGTTTTATAATCTTCACACAATATCTTAGTTGTTTTACAGGAAAAACAAGAAAAGAAAATCGTAGTCCAGACTGTAGGATTTCTTTTTGTTTTGTTTTGTTTTTTTGCATAGCCAGTGCATCTTAAGAAACATTAAATCATGAAAAAACAATATCGAAATCAATGCAGTGATCAGTATCTTTGATCAAAGTAGACTCAAGGGTGTAAATATTTTTGTGTGGCGATAATATGAGTGGGTGAGTGCCTAGCTGTGTTATACGTAAATCTGCCTCGGGAGATTTTTTAGTTTCAGAAAAAATAATAGATTCTGCAGTTTTAGCACCTTTGCAGTGTAAACACGGGCTCGATGCTCCACTTTTCTTTCGATTTATATCAGAGCAATCATGATATCCCTCTAACGCATCGTGAGGCGGGTATAGTTTTCATATGGTTCATTCATTTTCATTGACTAATAAATAATTTTTGACTTGTCATAATTCATTTCTTTAGTGCTATTTGTTTATCACCCTTTGTATATTTTAGTTAGTTTTGCATATTTTCATGTTATCATTTATTGAACTTCATAACTGTTTTTTTTTTTTTTTTTTTTTTTTTTTTTTTTTTTTTTTTTTTTTTTTAGATGACATTGGAATATTGATGGAAGATCAGAAGTGCACGTGATCATCGAACTACCTTTCATTGTATATGATAGAAAGACATCTTATGATATAAAGTTTTCTTGTACACCTTTGACGCACAAATGTAAAATTTTGAAATACATAACGACACGTTTTTTCCCTTTTGATCGGAAATTATACCTCATTTCTCTGCCTTCGCAATCCCTCGCGTGAACTGTCGCGATGCGTTTGTGTCAAATCCGGCTCTCGGCTTCCCGACTCGTTTTCCCTTCTCTTGACCCAACTCCGAGGGTTTGTTCACACTATAGTTATAATGATGCCTTCTTATCATATTCAATTAATTAACCGTTCAAGGTTCTACATTGCTCGCGTCTTAATTCATCTCTCCTCCTCCTCCTCCTCCTCTCTCTCTCTCTCTCTCTCTCTCTCTCTCTCTCTCTCTCTCTCTCTCTCTCTCTCTGTTTTATGGTCTTTCTTGACTGACAATCTCTCTCTCTCTCTCTCAAGCTTTCTTTATCTGTTTCTCTTTCTGTTTTATTGTCTTTCTTGACTGACAATCTCCCCCCCCCCTCTCTCTCTACTCTGAGTCTTTCTCTCTCTCTGTTTCCTATTGTTTTTTTTTTCTCTGACAGTCTCTCTCTCTCTCTCTCAAGCTATCTTTATCTGTGTCTGTCTTTCTCTGTTTTCTTGTCTTTCTTGACTGACAATCTCTCTCTATATATATACTCTGAGTCTCTCTCTATATATATACACTGAGTCTTTCTCTCTCTCCCCCCCCCCCTCTCTCTCTCTCTGTTTCCTATTGTCTTCTTTACTCTGACAGTCTCTCTCTCTCTCTCTCTCTCTCTCTCTCTCTCTCTCTCTCTCTCTCTCTCTCTCTCTCTCTCTCTCTCTCTCTCTCTCTCTCTCTCTCTTTCTAATCTGGGCATCTCCACCTCTGCATACCAATGTCCTTTTTCGTTAGCCGACTCCCCTCCAGCCCAGTCAACGTGAACCGACTTTCCGTTGCCTACTTCCTCCGTCCTCTTCTTACTTGCTAATTAGTGCTAATCAACCTCAAATCGTGAAAGGTCCCTTCCAATCCTCACGCACTGATTTCCATTGTCTTATGGTTGCTATTTAGCTCATAATTCATATGTTCACACTTATCAAGGAAATTAGAAATTAGTTATCCTCAAATGTTTAATTTGCTGAAATCCATACACTTGCTCGGTTCATATTTATATGACTTTTGCCATGTATTTGTAACGAACGTAGGCTCAAGTAAGGGCCCTGGCTTCTGGTGGTTCGCTGCAGTGCCTTTATCTCTTCTCGCCGTATCTTTTTCTCCACCGATTCTTTAACTAAGTAAGCGTCTCTCACATTCCCCTGAATACTTTATCTCGCCGGCAACTGTTCCTGGAGGGTAAGAAACTCATGCCATTACTTTTATTTGTGATTTCAAATCATTGGTGATGGTAATGATGATGATGAGGATAATGATAATGATGATAGTAATCATGATGGTGATCATAATGATAATAGTAATAAAGATAATGATAATGTTAATAATCTTAATGATAATAACAATAAGGATAATGATAAAGATATTGATAATGAAAGCGATGTTAATGATAATTTTAACCATAATGATAATGATAATAATAATAAAAGTAATAATGATAATGATAATAATAAAAGTAATAATGATAATGATAATAATAAAAGTAATAATGATAATGATAATAATAATAAAAGCAATAATGATAATGATAATAATAATAAAGATAATAATGGTAATGATAATAATTATAAAAGTAATAATGATAATGATAATAATAAAAGTAATAATGATGATGACGATGATAAAGATAATGATAATGGTAATGATAATAACAACAACAATAAGAATAATAAAATAATAATAATGATGATAATGATGATAAGAATAAGAATAAGAATAATGACATAATGCCCGATGGAAGCGCATGAAAAGAGATTGCGATAATATTGACGCCGAAGGTCTGTCGCATTGCAATCCCACTCGGGCCTCGAGCGACCTCGTCCCCCGGAGGGCGAGGCGACAGTCCATTGTGAGAGGCTTTGATGTCAGATTTTATTGAAGGTTAAGGTGGAATTAATTGAAAGGGGATAAGGAAGAAGAAGAAGAAGAAGAAGGAAAGAAGACGGAGATAAAGATAAAGATGATGATAAAGATAGAGATGAAGATGGAGATAGAGATGAAGATGAAGATGATAAAAATGAAGATTAAAATTACGATGAAGTTGAAGACTATCAATAAGAACAGCAATACATGATAGAAAAACCTACAATGCAAACAAGAATTATTGAAAAAAGTGAGACAGTTTCAAAACAGTTTCGGAATCGACCTCGATTCCATCTTCAGACCCGAAGATGGAATCGAGGACGATTTCAAAATTGTTGTCTCACTTTCTTCAATAAATCTTGTTTGCATTGTGGGTTCTTGTACCATAGTATCAACACGGTAGAGTGTTTTTCCATTCAGCATTGCATGAACAAGAATAAAGAAGAAAAAAAAGTTGCAAAACAAACCTATCAGCGAAATTAGTGGAGCTCTTATATTCTCTTCTCCTCTTTGTCTTTAAAACATTTCCCTCTTTCTTCCCTCTCCTCGACTTCACAAAACGTAGTAAACCCACCGGCACGAATAACCCGCCTCCTCTTCCTCTTTTCCTCCTCCTCCTCCTCTTTTCGAAACTCCGAACTTTACCCATCTTGCCAATCTTTTTCTCCTCCTC
>NC_091571.1:22215196-22217696 GCF_042767895.1 Penaeus vannamei | reverse complement strand
TCTTCCTCCATAGTGCAAGCTGGTTCAGCATGAAAATTAGTTACGGAGTAAACAGCTCGATAATCTATGGCCATACGATAGCTACCATCAGACTTTTTTACCATGACTACAGGAGATGAATGGGGAGATGATGATAGTTGTATAATCCCTTGTTCAAGCAATTGGTCAACTTCACCTTCGAAGTGAGGCTTTAGATGTATAGGAATGGGATAAACCTTAGACTTTATACGCTCTGTGTTGTTAACTTCAATATCATGTTCAAGGGTGTTTGTGCAACCTGGAGTTAATGAAAATACATCTACAAACTCTGCAATTACTGAATCAATATCAGATTTCTGTTCTGCTGAAAGGTCAGAACAAATTTCAGGTTGATCACTCTCAGGCAAGATGGGCTCTTCTCCATCAGAAGTTAGAGGAAAATTACTATCGCTCAATTCAGTATCTTCAAGAATACAATTCTGGACTATTTGTGGGTTCATTTCAGCATCTATCTTACTTTCCTCGTCCATAACATTAGGTTGGGAACTTGTTGCTCTCCTATGATACTTCTTAAGAAGGTTAGCATGAAGCAACTTCTGTTTTCCACCTTCATCGATAAGATAATTCACCTTATTTCGACATTCCAGAACAGTATAAGGGCCACTCCAAGACATGAGCAACTTGTTTTGGTTATTAGGGAGGAGTACAAGAACTTCCTCACCTGGACTAAACTTCCTATCCTGAGATTTCAAGTCAAAATAAGATTTGAATTTAGAGGAACTAATCTCAGCATTTTGAGCTGCAATTTTAGCACACTCCTCCAGCTTGTCTTTCAATTCAATCACATATTGAAAGGAAGATCTATCATCATCTCTCATCGTTGTGTCTTCCCACAAGTCCCTTAAGACTGAAAGAGGTCCCCTGACTGTCCGTCCATAAAGTAGCTCATAAGCAGAAAACCCAGTTCGATTGCTAGGAATCTCTCGCATAGCGAATAATGTGGAGACAAGATAACGGTGCCATTCTCGTGGTTTGTCACTACACAATTTCCTTAAGGAGGCTTTTAGTGTTGCATGAAACCTTTCCACCCTTCCATTCCCACTAGGATGATAGGGAGTTGTAAAAAGTGGCTTTACACCCAATAATTTATGCAGTTCGCCCATTAGTTGAGAAACAAATTGCCTTCCTCGATCAGACAAAATTTCCCGAGGAATACCGACTCTTGAAAAGATCACCATAAGGGCTTCGGCTACAGATATTGAATCTATCTCTTTGAGAGGCAATGCTTCTGGAAACCCAGTCGCAAAATCTATCAAAGTTAAAATATAACGGTGACCCTCAGAAGATGGAGGAGAAATCGGTCCTACCAAGTCTATGGAGACACGAGAGAAAGGCTCCGTTAAAATGGGCATGGGTTTTAATGGCACTGATCTTACCCTACCTCTACTTGACATCCTTTGACACTTGTCGCAAGACTTACAAAAGTCTCGGATTTCAGCTCCCATGTTTGGCCAATAGAAATGGTCCGTAATACGCATTTCTGATTTCCGATGGGAGAAATGACCGGCTAAGGGGCTTTCATGACCTACTGCGAGAATGATGGCTCTACATTTACTGGGTACTACCAGAGAAGATTTACCAACTCTTTCACAGTGCTTTGAAGCAACACATGTACGGTACAGCAAACCATTTATTTGCTCAAACTTAAACCGTACCATCACACATCTTATCATGTTCTTTAGACTTTACTTTTTCCCAAAATTTAGTGAGAGAATGACATTCTGCCTGCAATTTTGCAAAGTCTTCAGGAGTTACTTTAAGAGGCTCGATCTCCGGCAACACTAAAGGGTGAACCCTTTTTACTTTGGAGGATCTAGTCTGAATGGCACAGGAATAATCAAGAGGGACATTTGAACGTTCAGTTACCTCAGAATCTGGAGATAATTTGGGACTATATACCCCTGGTACATTTCCAATCAGGACGCTACAGAATTTAATTGGTGCACGCACCACATCAATCCAACCTTTAAAATAGGGACAATTCAGGTAGCATTTAGTTTTGGGGAAGTAATCCACCCGGCCTAAATAATCTTCGATCCCCACCAGATCAGCCCTAGAGAGATCAACATCTGGTAACACCTTGTGAGATACAATAACACATGTGCACCCCGTATCTCTGAGAACTGTGGATACCCAAGCCCCATTCACTGTACCAGCTGTCATGAACTTTGAATTTTCCCTGTCACTTAGACAAAATCCGACTTTGTGAGTTGGAATTGGGTGATATTGCTTGTACGCTAGGGGATTTTTAGGACAGCGAGATCTAATATGTCCAATATCACCACACCCATGACATTTAACAGAAGAAAAATCCCTTCTAAGAGCTGATTGGACTGGAGTTTGGGGCTTCGGAGCCACACTTCTCTTACCTTGTTCAGATGATTGATATGACCTGGGGTAAGCACTATGAGCAGATGACCAATTATCTGACAGGCTTACCGCATCAGCTAAGGAGGAGACG
>NC_091571.1:22185196-22202696 GCF_042767895.1 Penaeus vannamei | reverse complement strand
ATATATATATATATATATATATATATATACATACACACGCATATATAAACACACACATGCACACACACACACTCACACACGCGTACACACACACACACACACACACACACACACACACACACACACACACACACACTCATACACTCATACACTCACACACTCACACACACACATATACTACATATATGCATATATGTGTGCATGTCCGTGTGTTATTCTATAAAAGATTTATTGGAAAAGGAATCGGAAGGGCAGCTCATTATTGGCCAAGATCAGTCGCCAAGAGCACAATGAATCGGAAATTATATTGAAGTGGAAAGGAAATTAGCGCCTGCATGGGGAGAGCGCCGAAACAACTTAGTGCATGCAAATTGTTTCCTCAAAATCATAATAAAAACCCAGTCATGGTAGGGTGGCAGCAATCATCCAGTGGCAGTTTTGTTGAAAGTATGGAACTAAATTTGGAACAAAAATTATGAACGTTTCATTTCTAAACGGAACTAGGTCCTGTGGAATGAATGTTTTAAACGCCTATGGGATTTTACTATCCAGACGTTACCCCATTGATGAAAACGGAATCATGCTACAATCTGTGTAGAGTAATCCTGCATAATGCGAGAGACATTTGAAACAACAAAAGAAACACGCTCCTCGGGTATGAACTTTAGAGAAACGAGAAAAAGAAACAAAGCGGAAGAAAGACATCCTTTGTTTTGTGATATAAGGAGACGCACAAGAAGGGAAATCAACACTTGTTTTTGACGCCGGGATGGAATCTTTAAGGATACGTTGAACTCTTGGGTGAAGAAGGACTTTCCGAAAATGCTTGACTATCCTTAGGAATGGAGTGAAAGAGCCTAACTCCGGAGCTGAGAGAGGATAGAGAGGTTAAATAGCTTCTTTTTTGCAAATACTGGTCGGAGTTTACATTCAGAATAATTATAAGGATAATATGAAAATGATATCGATAATATGAATAGTTATGCTAAATGAAATTTTGATAATTATGATGATTAGATAATGATAATAATAGTAATGATAATACTAATGTTTACGCAAATGCTAAAATTAATAATGATAATGATAGTGATATTGATTATAGTAATAACGACAGCAATTATGATAATAATAAAATTTATAAAGATTATGATAATAATGGTAATAATGAGAATAATAGTAATGATAATAATAAACTTTTAAGTTATTATAGTAGTAATAAAAGTTATCATACTACTAGTACTACTAACAAGGAGCACTCGGGGAGGGCATACCTCGGGCAAGGCAATAGGATTGCTGATGCAATAAAATTTTCACACCTGAGTTACATTAAAATGGCCTCTTTGTCAAGCACGCTGGCGACGTCCGTGTTTCCCTATCTCGCAATGCTAATGAATTATCTGGATTCGGAATAAAACAAAAATTTAACTGTCTAAGATGGGCTGAGACACACCTCTGTTCATAACATTTTGAGTTATCCTGCCAACCAACTAACCAACGCAATCAAGAGCTTAACCTCCTTGGCAGAGGTAATGTTAAATTGTGAGAGTAAAGATGATAAAACAACATTATTGATAATGATGACAATAATAATGATAGTACCAATGATTATCATGAAAACAATCATGAGGAATTTGAATTTGAATATGAATTATAATAATAGCAAATAATAATAATGCTAATGATGATAACTATCATAACCATAATGATTATGATAATAATAATAGTATTAATGATTATAATAATAACCATGATAATAGTAGAAGTACGAGTAGTAATAGCTGTAGTAATAGTAATAGTTGTAGTAGTAGTAGTAGTAGTAGTAGTAGAAGAAGTGGCAATAGTAGTAGTAAAACTAACAATAATGTTAACAGTAATAATACTGATAGTAATAGTAGTAATTCTCTCGGTGATGAAAATGTCAATGAAAATAATGATAATGATGATGATAATTATCATACCTGTAGTGGATATTTATGAACTCCGTAGAGTTAAAGATGTTGGTTTGGTAGCGTGTTATCCAGCTACAGGTAATCTCCATGTGAGTCTGGCGTTAATTAGTAATGACTCTCAGGTGAGTTTAAGGGTGATTCCGTAGTCACGATAAAAAAAAAAAAAAAAAACAATAAGACCACTGGCTGACAAAAAGGCAACATACAAAGGAGCATCCATATTATACATTTATTTCGCACAAAACTTTCAAAAAGAACAAATACACAGGACAACACACCATACACTTACTTGAAAAACACAGAGGCAACCCGCCATAGCCCGAGAAGCACCAGTCAGCCAGCTAAAATCCAACGGTCTGTCACCACACACGAACAAAAGCCTCTCTCTAGACCGATCTGGCTTAACCTTATATACAGGTGGCTCCCGTGCTTATTGGGATTTTACCCATAATGCAATTAAATTTAGTTGTGAAATAGTGTATGGTGTGTTTAAAATAAGTTAAAAAATACATAAAATATAAGAACGATAAAACTATACAAAAATGGGCACATAAAATGAACAAAAGATAGGAAAGTACGAAAAAGTGAAAGAAGGGATCCGTGAGAGAAATTGGAGAAACACGAAGGGAAAAACGAAAGAAAAACAAAGCTAAGGTGAATTAGTCGAAGACGAAACGGCAAGAATAAAACAAGGTAAGTATAGAATATAAGGTAAGCAGTGTATAAGTAGTGTCGTGTATAGTAGGAGTAATGTAGATGTAGAGGTAGATCACGGACCAGTGGGAAAGGTAAGTCAAAGGAATATAAAAACACAGGCATATTCTTATTTAAAAAAAGGCGCAGACACACAAAAAACAGCAAAACCACGTCATCTTGCAGGGCGGAAGAGTCCGTAGATTAATTAGAGCGATCCATAACGTCAGGGAAACAGGCGGCCCGAAAGCCTACGGGATGACCCGCCTACAGCCAGGGGAAATTCACTACAACTCCCTCCCCGCCTGACTTCGGACGACTCCCTCTCGGCCTCGACGCACACAGAACGGCCACTGCCTGCTTCTGAGGACCCTAGCGTGCGGCCCGGTCCAGCCACTCTCGACTGAGCAGACAGGGTCATGCAGCATCAGAGGGGCAAGCAGAGAGGTGACGAGAGGAGTCGGTCGAAGGCCACACCACCGGATCCACGGGCCGGAAGAACCAAGCAGCTCACGGTCACCATGACCGTCCACGACCCTCCGGAGGAACGGCTCTACACTGCGGATGGACTCAAAAGGACCGTAAAGCACAAGGAACATCACACCTGCAAGAGACTGGGATTAGTGTATGGCATTTACTGTGTTCATCCTGTATAAAAGTAAAGTCCTGAAAGGAATGCCACTGATAAATCTATATATACGGATGCACGACCAGACAGGAAGAAGGGCAACGAAGGATGAAAGAAGGCAAAGGACGACGACCCAGCAAGCAATCACACCCAGGCTGAAAGAATAGGAAAGAGACAGAATAAACCGAAAAAATGAAATAAAATCAATGGGCCCAAAACATAAAATAAAACATAAGATAAAATGAAACTTAAAATCAAACTTAAAATTAAATACAAAACTTTTACATAAGAAATACAAAATGAACTTAAGAACAAACTTAAAATTAAGCTTACAATTAATGGACCTTAAAAATACAACTTAAACATAAAAACTTAAAAGTAAACTTAAAAGCTACAAACTTAAGAATTATACAGAACTAAATTACATAAAAATCAAGCACAAATTTAAGAAGCAAATATATAAACTTAAGATTAAACATAAAAAAGACCTCAAAGAAGAAGACCAACCACATGTTGGAGAGGTGTACAATCATTACCGTGAATACACTGCCATGAAATACAGAACCTATCATCTCGACTTGGGCTGGAAGAATACAATTCAGATTAATACACGGCACATACAATGTTAATGCACAATTTCTTATGTCATTCAACACTGCTGATACATTAATTTTCACGCACTTATTCGTTTTCAGAGCATTTTCTATTACGATACTGAACACTTTGCACTCAACACAAAACCTCTCACTGGCACAGGCCTTCAAGCAAAAACAAAGAGGGAGACCAATCTAGGCTAACCATGGTCAGGAGGTCGGCAAAAGGAAGCCAAGAGAGCAACTGCAGGATCATCCTCCGGGAGCCCGTCTAAAGGAGGAGGATCGTCCACGTCCCCATCCTCATCTAGCTCATCCTCATCTGGCAGGTGGAGTTCATCATTCGTCCTGTAAGGCCTCAGCTGATTGAGGTGGTAAATCTTCTCCTTGTAAGGAGGAGAGAGAACCCTAACCAACCGTGTTACAGGACCGGTCTTCTTGCAAATACGAGCCGGGCCAAACCACCGGGGACCAAGAGCTCCACGCCGTCCTGCTCCAGCCATGCGAGGAAGGTCTTTAAAGAGGACTAAATCACCAACCTCAGCAGCAAAGGTGGACTTGCGGGTTCGCCGATTATAATCCCGGGCCCAGCCTTCTCTGGCCTGCACTGACGTCTCCACAGCAATCTCTCTAGCTCTCCTCAACCTAGCAGCAAAAGACCGTGCTGCCTCATGATCAGTCTCCTCATAATTGCTATTGCCAACAGGATAGGTGCCAATATGTCCAGTCAACAAGTAGAGAGGTTGATCACCTACTGAGCGGTGTACCGCACTGTTCATGGCCAAACGAACATATGGCAAAAGTTCATCCCATTCTAAGGGAGAAGCCTCCAGAAGAGTTGCCAAGGCGTTTTTCACCACCCGATTGGTGCGTTCAATCATCCCGTTAGCTTGGGGATGGAAAGCAGTAGTGAAAATAGTTTGTACACTGGCTAACTCACACACCCTCTTAAATAAATTGTTCTTAAATTCTCGGCCATTGTCTGTTTGCAATAAACGAGGTGGCCCAAACACAGTCACGAACTGATTAATAAAAGCATCAGCCACAGTCTCTGCATCCTTGGATGGCAGAGGTATCAACTGAACGTATCGGGTGAGTTGGTCTATGAAAGCCAATACATATCTATTGCCTTGGGAGGTCACTTCCAGTTCCATTAGGTCTGCAGATACCCTTTCCAGTGGGTAACTGGCCTGTGGTGCAGCAGCAAGAGGAGCACGATAAGCCATACCCTTACGTTTCTGGCAAGATCGACATGTACCAACATATTCTTTGACGGCAGCCAACATGTTAGGGAAGTAAAAGTAATCCCTGAGCTTACAATATGTCCTGTAGACCCCAGGGTGACCTGCTGTTGTACTTGAATGAGCTAAATGCATGGCAGAACCCCTAAGTGTCTTTGGCACCACTAACTGATGGAGTACTCGATCTGGGAGGTGACGAACATAGTATAAAACTCCATCTCGAAGCTCAAACTCTTCAAGAGTTAGAGGAAGGCGACGACGTGGCAAATTCCGTTCCTTTAAATATTCGATTACCTCTTTCCACAGGGGATCCTCAAGTTGGTGACGACGCAGATCGTCTGGATCACGATTGTGCAGTTCTGTTGCAGCCACTGCACGACTCAACTGGTCTGGGACACGATGCTGAGTCCCTTGTTTGTATTTTAATATATAGTTATAAAAACTAAGTTCGTGTGACCACCGAGTCATACGTAAACTCTTTGTTTTTCTACTAAACACATAAGTCAAAGGCCTATGGTCTGTGTAAATGTAGAAGCGGCGCCCATACACATAGCAGTCGAAGGCTCGTACCCCTTCCACTACTGCAAGTGCTTCACAATCAATTGCAGGATAACGAGTCTCGGCATCCCTAAGTTTGCGGCTGAAGTATGCAACAGGCTGCAAGCGACCCTCATCATCACTTTGCATTAAGCAAGCGCCGATGGCAACACCCGACGCATCGGTGTGGATCTCAAAGGACCTGTCAAAATCGGGCTTACTAAGAACTGGGGCTGAGATAAGTGCCGTCTTTAAGCTCTGGAAAGCAATTTCCTCCGGCTGACCCCAGGCAAACTTGGCATCCTTACGTGTCAAGCTCGTCAGTGGAGCTGCAATATTTGAAAATTGTTTAATATGCTTCCTAAAGAAGCCTGTGCAACCGAGAAAGCGGCGCACTTCCTTTTGATTCCTAGGCTGAGGCATCTTTTGTATGGCAGCCACCTTATCTGGGTCAGGTTCCACACCCTTAGGCGAGATCTTAAAGCCCAAGAATTTAAATGTATCTGTTGCAAAGACACATTTCTTCCTGTTGAGCCTGAATCCTGCTTTTAAAAGGAGCGACAGAGTCTCATCTAAGTGTCTCAGATGGTCATCAAAGTTGTTGCTGTGCACCACCACATCATCTAAATAGGCAATGGTGTGCCTGCCTAAAACAGATGAAAGCACACAGTTAACAGCCCGTTGAAATGTTGAAGGGGCAGTTGCCAACCCAAATGGCAACTTTCTGAACTGAAAAATTCTATGCCCATCTGAGAATGCAGTCTTCGGCCTATCATCTGGACTGACATCCACTGTCCAGTAGGCACTGCGAGCATCAAGAGCAGTAAACCACATGGTTCCATGGAGCTGATCAATGAGCTCATCAATGAGTGGCATTGGATAAGCATCTTGCTCTGTAATGCTGTTGAGACCTTTGTAGTCAATGCAGAAACGGGTGGACCCATCCTTCTTTCTGACGAGCACAATTGGGGAATGCCAAGGAGAGGTGGAATGCTCAATAACCCCTTGTGAGAGCATATTGTCACATTCCTTCCGTATGAACTTTTTAGAGGCTTCTGGGAGACGCCACTGCCTCACACATAGTGGACCTTCGCCCTCTTTTGTTTTAATAGTATGGGATATACCAGGTACCGTCCCTAATTTACCTTGTGCATCAAATAATGCCACATACTTTACAAGTACCTGCCTGAGCTGCTGTTGTTGCTCAAGGGTGAGATGGCCCAGATCAATCTCACTTAAAAGGTCACCAAGCTCAGCATCTTTCAGCTGAACATCTTCAGGGCAGTCGGTGCTTGAAGCCGACTGGTCAACCCCAACAGGTGTTTGTGTCACAACACTGCAAGGCGGGAGATCCCCATCTGGCAGAAGGATGTAATCATCTGCACCCCCAAAATCTCCAACAGCATCAAAGCTGTCAAAGTCATCGTCAATAAATCCCTCACCAAGTTCAAAATCATTGTCATTGCCCATGAAAAGCTCAGTCCCTAAAGCTTGCTCTTCTGCAGCATACTGGAAAGAAGTCCCAGGAATGGCAGCTTTTCTTATCTTGGCACTCTTACTATTAATCATTTTGGTTTTATTTGGCACTGCACTATCAGAAACAACACCCTTAACACTCGCATTAGCACTTTCACTATTAATACCACCAACACTGGCACTTTTCACGGTATCACAAACACTAACATCACTTTCATTTTGCTTATCATCAACTACATCTGTGCTTCCAGCCTCAAGTGAGAAAACTTGTACAATGTTTTCAACTACAGCTAACCTATGTCCATTTCTTAATTTTACAGGACGTGCAGTCTCATTTACTGCCCAGACTTTAAGTCGGCCATCTTTCACCTCTTGTAGAGACCTAGGTACCACCAAGGGACACTCAATACCAGAAACCATAAGTTCCTTGGCGGCTTGCATACCCCTAGGAACGCTACACTTGACAAAACGTCCACTACGAGGCGGTACAAAAGCAGGTACAGCAACATGTGCAATCTGTGAAGCAGGTAGCGACCTTGGTTGCTTGCAATGTACCTCAACAAGAACAACCTGTAATGACTGGGAGTCAGTATACGTGACTGAAAACTTCTGACCTTGCAAGACCAAAACATCCACCTTACTATGGTCAGAAAAACACTCAAGCCTGAAGTTAAAACGTCTGAGGAGATCCATGCCCAAAAGAATATCTCCAGGAAAGGAAATACCATCCAAGATACATACTCTATGTTTAACACAAATTCGATCATTCACACGAAAACTCACCAAACTTTCACCCAAAACTGGAATGGTCTTACCAGAAACTCCTTTCACCCTTTTAAAAGATTCATTCTCACATCTTATTCCCATCTTTCCTGCAGCTATCCCCTTGACAATGGTCACCTCAGACCCCGTGTCGACAAAACACTGCGTTTTGAAGCCATTGACCATCAAAGAAACCATAGGTCGACCTGCAGGTTTCTGAAGAACCTCGTTATCGCAATCAGTGGTTGACAGCACTTCTTTGCTCGCCAGTGACGGTGTCGCTGCCACGCCCGACCTGGCGCGATACAAAAGGACACTGCCGTGCAAAGTGACCTTGCTCACCACATGCAAAGCACTTCCTCCTTTCACTCAACACACGACACTCTGAACTATCATGCTCGTGGTTCTTGTGGTAGCGACAATACTTTCTAGGAGGATCTACCTCGGCTGCTGCAAGAACCCGTGGTCGGAAAGGCGACCTAGTAGGAGAGCTTACCCCAGGACCTTCACTTTCCCTGAGACTCCAAACTCTCTGGGTAGTCTCGACAAGATTACAAAGCTCTGCCTCTTCCTTCACCACAACTGCTTCCCTAATCCATCAAGGAAGACCTTGCAAAAAGACCCTTCTGATGAGGTCATCTGGGTCACCAATAGCACGAGGATAATCCCGTAATCCCTGGTACACCATACCTTCTAAAATTAAGAAAAAATCCATAGGTGCTTGCCCAGCTTGTAGTTTCTGACTATGAAGCACACGATAAAAATCAGATGAAGTGCCAGTCCCCCTGAACTTCTGCCTAAGTTTATCTTTAAATTCTACCCAGGAGACAATACTATCAAAGAGGGGGGATTTTACTATAAGTTCTGCTGCACCCTTACATGAAGCCTTTGCAGCTTTAAAAAAGGCTGCATCGGTCTGAGGTCGAGTGTGGTTCTCGACACTCCGGAGCCAGCTCTCGACCTCTTGATTACGCTTAAGGGGATGGGCAGAGCTAACCTCTGCCTTAAACTGAGGAATTGGATCCCTCTGCACCACAAACTCAACTGGGGGAGCTTCCCTGACAGAAACGGGTGATGAAGGGCGAGATATACGGGCTTCCAACTCGCTATTCTGCAAGCGCAGATTCTGAACCTCTAGGGTGAGCTGAGAGATCTTTTGGAAAAGCTCTTCCATCACTGAAATCTCTGGAAGTCTCTCGATGCCTCGGTCATCCGAATCTGGCAGGAGAGTTTGCCCTGAAGGGGAGTTCCTTCCTACCGAAGGAGCAGAAGCCGCCTCTTGGCTCGTCGAAGGGCGAGAGGGGCTGTTGTTACGACTTCCGCCGTTCCTTCGACCCATGGCTCGTGTCCGAATTGTGAAAATGTTGACACAATTATGGTCAGAACAGCTTCAACTGCAAGGCTGAACAAGACACCTAAAACACCCTCATTAAGTCTACGAGAGCACTGTGTTACCGAATTACTCACAAGAACATACACAAGATATTCACATGCCTACAAGGGCAATCACACGGTCTCAAAACAAATTCACAAGCAAACATCAGATGCACGCTCATCTCCCTCGTAAAACACTGACACAAACGCAGGCATAAACCAGCCAAGCGCACATCTATAAAAACACTCACTTAAAATCTCACTAAGACACACAGAATTCTCATCGACGAACTTAAAACACTTGCGCATAAGAACTAAAAAACACAATCAGAAACATTCGCTTACAAAGATCCCTAAAACAAGCATAAAACACTTGCGCATAAAAGCTCAAGAAAAACATCTAAAACATCCGTGCACAATCATAGAAAGATCCGCTTAAAAGATCTCTTTATACAGATAAAACACTTGCACGTAAGAGTTCACCAAAACAAACATCCGCTTAAGAACACTACAGTCATAAAACACTTAAACAGTTAAATAAAACACTCGCTTAAAGATCCACTAAAACAGGCATAAAACACTCGCTTAAAGATTCACTAAAACAGGCATAAAACACTCGCTTAAAGATTCACTAAAACAGGCATAAAACACTCGCTTAAAGATTCACTAAAACAGGCATAAAACACTCGCTTAAAGATTCACTAAAACAGGCATAAAACACGTATCAAAAACTCACTAAAATAAACATCCATAAACATTCAGAGACTTACTGAAATATACACGTCAAAATCTTGCAAACTTTCATTCAAAACCCATATATTAAAAAAAATGAAAACACGTAAACTCGCGTGACCACGTACGAGTACCTCACAAATACTTAAACATTCACTCCCGCTCAAAAGACAAACCAGCGAATTCCTTAACAATCATGAAATCACACACAGGTCATTCAGTCTAACCGCCAGAAAGTCAAAGCTCGCACCAAAATACCGAAGATAAAACACCAGAAAAAAAACACAAAAACAAGACCATTTAACGCCGGAACAAACAGCCGTAAAACACCAATACATAAATCTAGAGAAAACCACTAAGCCAAATCAAGTAAAAAACAAAAAAGAGGTAAAATAAACCAAAGATAAAACAGAACTAAAACAAAACAAAACATTCTATAAAAGAAACCACAGAAACATAAAATGAATAAAAATACCATGGGTGGACAGACCGACTACGTGACTACGGGTCAAGAACTGCGCGAAGACGTAGGACCGTCTTGGCCATAACAAGCAGTTACACCGTCTTGGAGTCATTGAATGAATAAACAAAACGCCATTGCCCGCCGCTAGCCACCAAAATATGTATTACGCTGTAGTGGATATTTATGAACTCCGTAGAGTTAAAGATGTTGGTTTGGTAGCGTGTTATCCAGCTACAGGTAATCTCCATGTGAGTCTGGCGTTAATTAGTAATGATTCTCAGGTGAGTTTAAGGGTGATTCCGTAGTCACGATAAAAAAAAAAACAATAAGACCACTGGCTGACAAAAAGGCAACATACAAAGGAGCATCCATATTATACATTTATTTCGCACAAAACTTTCAAAAAGAACAAATACACAGGACAACACACCATACACTTACTTGAAAAACACAGAGGCAACCCGCCATAGCCCGAGAAGCACCAGTCAGCCAGCTAAAATCCAACGGTCTGTCACCACACACGAACAAAAGCCTCTCTCTAGACCGATCTGGCTTAACCTTATATACAGGTGGCTCCCGTGCTTACTGGGATTTTACCCATAATGCAATTAAATTTAGTTGTGAAATAGTGTATGGTGTGTTTAAAGTAAGTTAAAAAATACATAAAATAAAAGAACGATAAAACTATACAAAAATGGGCACATAAAATGAACAAAAGATAGGAAAGTACGAAAAAGTGAAAGAAGGGATCCGTGAGAGAAATTGGAGAAACACGAAGGGAAAAACGAAAGAAAAACAAAGCTAAGGTGAATTAGTCGAAGACGAAACGGCAAGAATAAAACAAGGTAAGTATGGAATATAAGGTAAGTAGTGTATAAGTAGTGTCGTGTATAGTAGGAGTAATGTAGATGTAGAGGTAGATCACGGACCAGTGGGAAAGGTAAGTCAAAGGAATATAAAAACACAGGCATATTCTTATTTAAAAAAAGGCGCAGACACACAGAAAACAGCAAAACCACGTCATCTTGCAGGGTGGAAGAGTCCGTAGATTAATTAGAGCGATCCATAACGTCAGGGAAACAGGCGGCCCGAAAGCCTACGGGATGACCCGCCTACAGCCAGGGGAAATTCACTACAATACCAATAAGAGGGATACCAATAACGATAAGAAATAAGAAAAATAGTGATGATAATAAATGGTGTTGATGTTGATAATGATAATAATAATGATAATGATGATGATAATACTAATAATAATAATAATAATAATGATAATAATAATAATGATAATAATAATAATAATAAAATGCTAATAGAAATAATGATAATAGTAATAACAATAATAATGATAATGATAATAATAATGAATACAGTGATGATAACAATAATAATGATAATAATACTAATACTAATAATACTAACCCTACTACTACTACTACTACTACTAGTAATACTAATACTAATGATAGTAATAACGGTAATGATGATAATACTAATGATAATAATATAAATGATAATAATGATAATAGTAATAATGATGATAATATTGATGATAATAATGATAATGATGATAATAATGATAATGATGATAATAATAATGTTAAAAGTGATAACAAAGGTAATAATGATAATAATACCAATAGTAATAATCATAATAATAAAGGTAATAATGATAAATGATAATGATGATGAAAATAATAAGGATGCTGATAATGACAATGATGTTTATGGTAATACTAATGATAATGATAGGAATAATAATGATAATGATAATAATAATGATACTAATTATTATAATAATGGCAATAACAATCATGATGAAATTACTTTAAGAATAACAAGCATAATAATCATAATAATAAACAATAATAATAATGATAATAATATTAAGAACAAGAAAGATGATAACAATAATAACAAGGATAAGAATAACTACACTGATAATGATAACAATAAAAACAATAATAATGATAGACATGATAATAATAACTATAATAATGATGATGAAGATGATTATAATAATAATAATAATAATAATAATAATAATAATAATAATAATAATAATAATAATAATAATAATAATAATAATAATGATAATAGTAATAATAATGATAATAATAATAATAATAATAATAATAATAATAATAATAATAATAATAATAATAATAATAATAATAATAATAATAATAATTATAATAATGATATCAAAGAAGATATTGATAATAATAATTACAGTAATGATATCAAAGAAGATAATAATAATAATAATAATAATGATAATGATGACAATGATGGTAACAATAATGATGATAATAATGACAATAAAGGTAACAATAATAATTGTAATTACAATAATAACAATGACAGCAATAATAATGATAATGACGATAGAAACAGTGGGAATAATAATACCAATAGTAATAAGGATAATAATAATAGCAATAACAATAATAATGTCGTTGTTGATAACAATTATAATAGCAATAATAATAGAAATAATGATAATAATGAAAATGAAATTGATTATAACAATACTACTAATAATGGTAATAATAGTGATAATGCTAATGATGATAATGATAAAGGTAATAATGAGTTAGATTATGTCTACAATAATAATTATTCTTATAAAAGGTCCTGATCCTCCTATATGATGAATACTGGTGGGCAGTAGTGATATCCCGTTTCGGCTTCGCGTTTATTTAAGAAGAAACAAGAGTATGCATGGAACACGATACGGGTCTTGAGCACGTCTGAGTGGAACCCTACGGCCAGGCCCCGGCGAGGGTACAGCCTCGTGGGCTTGAGCGGACCACGGTCAGCAGGCGGGAAGTGTAAGCAAATAAGTGAGTATTGGGTCGTAAGGATAAGTCCGATATGCGAAGCTGAGCCTCGCCCAGGTTACGACGGGAGCCGATTAATATCGACTCGATCAACGTGTGTCACCTAGTGCTGACGCGACAGAGGTTAGTCCTTATCCACCGCGGTGCCCAGCCACAGCGGTAACCTCCAGGCGACAATACCAATTTCTCTCGCCTGGGCGGGGCGCGAACCGCCGACCCCTCGGATGAGAGACCGACACGCTACCACTGTATTAGCTTGGAGGCTCGTGCTGGGTCAAGGTCTGGTCTTCCTTCATATCCCCGACCCGCAGACACAGGCGACGGCGTGGGCGGCGGACACGAGGACCGTATATTTAGAATCCTCATGGCGAACGCGTGCAAACCAGCGTGGTATGTGAGATACATTATTTTATGCAGTATGCTAAAATAATGACAGTAATAATGATAATTATGATATCGATGATAATAATGGTAATAATAACAGCAATGATAGCAATGGTAATAGTAATGATAACAACAGCAATAATATATAATAATGACAATCACCATCATCTTCATCGTCCTGGTCATCATCAGTGATTATAACAATAACAAAAATATATGATGATAATGCGGAGGATGAGGGGGATAATAACAATGACCTATATTGATAAAACAAAATAAGAAAAATTATAATGATTGTAAGAACCGTAAGGATGATGATGATAATATTAATAACAGTAATGAGGATAACGTCAGTGAAAACATTAATGATTATAATAATGATAACAAGAATGATAATAATAATGAGAATGATAGAAAAAATAGATTAGTAGTTATGGTGATAATAAAAATGATAATGATAATGAAAATTATGACAACAATTATAATAATGATGATGATAATGATAATAATGATAATGATAATAATAATAATAACAATAACTACAATCATGGCAATAATGATAATAACAATAATAGTAATGATGATTTAATTGATTATAACAATAATAATAATGATGATAATAACAAAAATTATAATAATAAAGATGATAATTGCAATAGCAACACTATTAAAAAGAAGATAATAATAAAAATAATAATGATGATAATGACAGTAATGATAAAGGTAATAATAATAATGATAATAATAATTACAAAAATAATAATAACAATAATAATAATAATAGCCACATTAGTAATGATAATGATGATATTTATATTATATGTAAAGATAATAATGATAACATTTATGATACTGTTGATTATATTTAGCATCAAAATAAAGATAACAATAATCATGATCTTGATTATCATAATGGTTATGATGATGATGATAATAATATAATTGTAATAATGATAATAATGATAATTATAATTATAATGATATTAATGATAACAATAATGATAATGAAAATTACAATGATGAAAATAATAAGAATGATGATGATGATAATGATATATATATATATATATATATATATATATATATATATATATATATATATATATATATATATATATATATATATATATATATATACATATAAATACATACATACATATATATATATATATATATATATATATATATATATATATATATATATATATATATATATATATATATATATATATATACTGTATATATATGTATATGCATATCTATATATATTGATAATAATTTGACAATGAAAGGTTGATGCTAATTTAGGTAGATGGTTACAGAGATAAACGCATAAATAAATAGATAGATTGAGAGAGAGAGAGAGAGAGAGAGAGAGAGAGAGAGAGAGAGAGAGAGAGAGAGAGAGAGAGATAAATAGATAGATACATAGATAGATAGATAGATAGATAGATAGAGAGAGAGAGAGAGAGAGAGAGAGAGAGAGAGAGAGAGAGAGAGAGAGACACGGAGAAAAGGAAAGAAGATAAATCCTTGTTCCTCCTCAAACTTCGACATGGGCGAGCGTGCGGAAATCAGTCCCCGCGCAGCTCCCGAAGAACGAAAAATTGAATTCACGGCAAATCTTATTCCCACATCCCCCCCCCCCCCACCTCTTCCGCCTTACCCCTATCTCGCCCCACTCCCCCTTCCCCATTCCCGCCACACTCCTCTCCCAACCTCCTCTCTCCTCCCTCTCTCAGTTCCTCCTCACCTTCCCCTCCCTTCTACCCCTCCCCCTCCTCCCTGTCGTCTTTCGTCGCTTCCGTCCTCCCCCAGACCCTCCCCCCCCGCCCCCTCCCGCCCACACAAAGGAGCGACGACGCTCCTCTCCCTCTGCGGGGACTTCCTTCGGGTTCCTTACAAGGAGTGAGAGGGGGAAAGGTGTTAAAATGAAAGAAGAAATGGTCCTTTGAACGAGAGGAGACAGGTTGAAATAAAAGATGTGAACAAAAGAGGAAGGAGATTGAAAGAGTAGAGAAAATGGACACCTCCTTTACAGTCTCATCATCATTACTGTCTAGGCATTATTGGCAAGAATTAATCAGTAGAAGCGCTTCAAAATATTCTCAAGAATATCTGTTTCTATGCCACTGCCGACGCAGTATATTTACGCTACTGTAAAATTTCCAAATCGTTGCCCTGAGTCCGTTCTAGAAATAAATTAGTCCAGATTCATCACATTCTGTAACGACTGAAGACTTATCAGGGAAGACAACGGAGGTAATTATATTGCCTCCGATGCTGAACATTTCTCTTACGTACGCGGAATTACGCCATTGATTATCAAAAATGGTGATGGCGGTGGTTGTGGCGTGGTATGTAATGATGACAGATGTGGCAAGGATATTATTGGTAATGAATGTTTCCTCAACGATGCAGTCTGTATAAAGTGATGTCCTCGCGAAACACTTTTCATACCGAGTTGTGCGACACACATAATGATTTTCAGTGCACGAAACAGATAAATCTGTTAATTCAGAGGGAGAAGAAATACCTTTGTAATAACAAAGAGGTAGATACAGAGATGGGGGGGGGGGAGAACAGCTATCATCCACATTTTCCTCCTGCTCCACATTGCTTGCTTTCTCCGTCTCCTTCTCCTTTTCATCTTCTTCCTCTTTCTCTTCTTCTTCTCTTCCTCTACCTTCTTTCTCCTCCTCCTCTTCTTCTTCCTCCTCCTCTTTCTTTTCCTCTTTTTTTGTCTTCTTCCTCTTCTTCTCCTCCTAAACTACCACCACCTCCATCTCCACATTCACCTCCACATCCTCCTCCTCCTGGGTGTCTATTAGAAAAGATGAGGCCAAAAAGCCGTTGAGAAACTTCCTTCGCCTCCGCCTCTCCCCATCTCGCTCGGCCTCCGCTGGGACCCGCCAGCGCCCGGACGCCATATAAACGGTCGGGTTTGTTAGGCCGAGAGAGGCTTCGCGTGGGGCGGATTTCCTCTGATTGTCTTTGTAACTTTTCTCAAGGGATGCGAGGCTTGTTTTCCTTCTTGCACTGAACAAGGACAAACACACAGTCACACACACACACGCACGCACGCACACACACACACTGTGAGAGCCCAAATGTTGGGTCCTACAAGAGTTTGGTAGGTGGCGAGCTTAGGGTTAAGGTAGACAACCAAGATGTCTTGACTCCTTTACTGAATAAGGTGTTGGAGTGCGGCAGCTCCTTAGAGCAAGGTGTTGCTCTTTAGCTCCCCGCAGGGAGTCTGCTTGATCTCCTGTACAATGGTCTAAAGATCGCATCAAGTCACGTGGTTAGCATGTGACGAACGGTGATGAACAAGCAAGCATTACATCAGCACATAGCTCTTGTGGAAGAGATAGACAACACTACACTGGAATGTCTGGTGTGGCAATAAGAGAGGAATAAACAGGGGAAGCAATGGTCAGGCGTATATGCATATGTATATGTATGTGTGAAGATACGTATGTGACAAACATGTAAGATATATATGTGTGTATCATATAGTAATTAGATATAGATATAGCTGGATTACACACACACACATACACACACATATGCATATATACGTATGTATAGATGTGTGCATGTTTGTGTGTCTGTACATGTGTGCGTGCATCCTTGCCCCTCACAAAAACACACACACATACACACACACACACACACACGTTTATATATATATATTTCTATATATATATATATATATATATATATATATATATATATATATATATATATATATATATATATATCATCATCATCATCATCATCATCAAGGGGGCTGACGCCGACGGGGGCGCATAGCCGCATCCA
>NC_091571.1:22153873-22163873 GCF_042767895.1 Penaeus vannamei | reverse complement strand
TTATTATTATTGTTTATTATTATAGATTATTATGCTTGTTATTCTTAAAGTAATTTCATCATGATTGTTATTGCCATTTATTATAATAATTAGTATCATTATTATTATCATTATCATTATTATTCCTATCATTATCATTAGTATTACCATAAACATCATTGTCATTATCAGCATCCTTATTATTTTCATCATCATTATCATTTATCATTATTACCTTTATTATTATGATTATCACCATTGTTATTATTATCATTATTACCTTTTGTTATCACTTTTAACATTATAATTATCATCATTATTATTTTATTGTCATGATTATCATTATTATCATCATCATTATTATCATAATTACTATTACTATTAGTATCATTTATATTATTATCATTAGTATTATTATCATTACCGTTATTACTATCATTAGTATTAGTATTACTAGTAGTAGTAGTAGTAGTAGTAGGGTTAGTATTATTAGTATTAGTATTATTATCATTATTATTGTTATCATCACTGTATTCATTATTATTATCATTATCATTATTATTGTTATTACTATTATCATTATTTCTATTAGCATTTTATTATTATTATTATTATCATTATTATTATTATCATTATTATTATTATCATTATTATTATTATTATTATTAGTATTATCATCATCATTATCATTATTATTATCATTATCAACATCAACACCATTTATTATCATCACTATTTTTCTTATTTCTTATCGTTATTGGTATCCCTCTTATTGACTGGTATTGTAGTGAATTTCCCCTGGCTGTAGGCGGGTCATTGTCCGTAGGCTTTCGGGCCGCCTGTTTCCCTGACGTTATGGATCGCTCTAATTAATCTACGGACTCTTCCACCCTGCAAGATGACGTGGTTTTGCTGTTTTCTGTGTGTTCTGCGCCTTTTTTTAAATAAGAATATGCCTGTGTTTTTATATTCCTTTGACTTACCTTTCCCACTGGTCCGTGATCTACCTCTACATCTACATTACTCCTACTATACACTGACACTACTTATACACTACTTACCTTATATTCACATACTACTACCTTGTTTTGCTCATTCTTTGCCGTTTCGTCTTCGACTAATTCCACCTGTAGCTTTGTTTTATCTTTCGTTTTTCCCTATTCGTGTTTCTCCAATTTCTCTCACGGATCCCTTCTTTCACTTTTTTCGTACTTTCTTCACTATCTTTTGTTCATTTTATGTGCCCATTTTTGTATAGTTTTATCGTTCTTTTATTTTATGTATTTTTTAACTTACTTTAAAACACACCATACACTATTTCACAACTAAATTTAATTGCATTATGGGTAAAATCCCAGTAAGCACGGGAGCCACCTGTATATAAGGTTAAAGCCAGATCGGTCTAGAGAGAGGCTTTTGTTCGTGTGTGGTGACAGACCGTTGGATTTTAGCTGGCTGACTGGTGCTTCTCAGGCTATGGCGGGTTGCCTCTGTGTTTTTCAAGTAAGTGTATGGTGTGTTGTCCTGTGTATTTGTTCTTTTTGAAAGTTTTGTGCGAAATAAAATGTATAATATGGATGCTCCCTTTGTATGTTGCCTTTTTGTCAGCCAGTGGTCTTATTGTTTTTTTTTTTTATCGTGACTACGGAATCACCCTCTTTAAACTCACCTGAGAATCATTACTAATTAACGCCAGACTCACATGGAGATTACCTGTAGCTGGATAACACGCTACCAAACCAACATCTTTAACTCTCTACGGAGTTCATAAATATCCACTACAGCGTAATACATATTTTGGTGGCTAGCGGCGGGCAATGGCGTTTTGTTTATTCATTCAATGACTCCAAGACGGTGTAACTGCTTGTTATGGCCAAGACGGTCCTACGTCTTCGCGCAGTTCTTGACCCGTAGTCACGTAGTCGGTCTGTCCTACCCATGGTATTTTTATTCATTTTATGTTTCTGTGGTTTCTTTTATAGAATGTTTTGTTTTTGTTTTAGTTCTGTTTCTTATCTTTGGTTTATTTTACCTCTTTTTTTGTTTTTTACTTGATTTGGCTTAGTGGTTTTCTCTAGATTTATGTATTGGTGTTTTACGGCTGTTTGTTCCGGCGTTAAATGGTCTTGTTTTTGTGTTTTTTTTTCTGGTGTTTTATCTTCGGTATTTTGGTGCGAGCTTTGACTTTCTGGCGGTTAGACTGAATGACCTGTGTGTGATTTCATGATTGTTAAGGGAATTCGCTGGTTTGTCTTTTGAGCGGGAGTGAATGTTTAAGCTATTTGTGAGGTACTCGTACGTGGTCACGCGAGTTTACGTGTTTTCATTTTTTTTAATATATGGGTTTTGAATGAAAGTTTGCAAGATTTTGACGTGTATATATTTCAGTAAGTCTCTGAATGTTTATGGATGTTTATTTTAGTGAGTTTTTGATACGTGTGTTTATGCCTGTTTTAGTGAATCTTTAAGCGAGTGTTTTTATGCCTGTTTTAGTGAATCTTTAAGCGAGTGTTTTGTACTGTTTAGTGAATCTTTAAGCGAGGTGTTTTATGCCTGTTTTAGTGAATCTTAAGCGAGTGTTTTATGCCTGTTTTAGTGAATCTTTAAGCGAGTGTTTTATGCCTGTTTTTAGTGAATCTTTAAGCGAGTGTTTTATGCCTGTTTTTAGTGGATCTTTAAGCGAGTGTTTTATTTAACTGTTTAAAGTGTTTTATGACTGTAGTGTTCTTAAGCGGATGTTTGTTTTGGTGAACTCTTACGTGCAGTGTTTTATCTGTATAAAAGAGATCTTTTAAGCGGATCTTTCTATGATTGTGCACGGATGTTTTAGATGTTTTTCTTGAGCTTTTATGCGCAAGTGTTTTATGCTTGTTTTAGGGATCTTTGTAAGCGAATGTTTCTGATTGTGTTTTTTAGTTCTTATGCGCAAGTGTTTTTAAAGTTCGTCGATGAGAATTCTGTGTGTCTTAGTGAGATTTTAAGTGAGTGTTTTTATAGATGTGCGCTTGGCTGGTTTTATGCCTGCGTTTGTGTCAGTGTTTTACGAGGGAGATGAGCGTGCATCTGATTGTTTGCTTGTGAATTTGTTTTGAGACCGTGTGATTGCCCTTGGTAGGCATGTGAATATCTTGTGTATGTTCTTGTGGAGTAATTCGGTAACACAGTGCTCTCGTAGACTTAATGAGGGTGTTTTAGGTGTCTTGTTCAGCCTTGCAGTTGAAGCTGTTCTGACCATAATTGTGTCAACATTTTCACACAATTCGGACACGAGCCATGGGTCGAAGGAACGGCGGAAGTCGTAAACAACAGCCCTCTCGCCCTTCGACGAGCCAAGAGGCGGCTTCTGCTCCTTCGGTAGGGAAGGAACTCCCCTTCAGGGCAAACTCTCCTGCCAGATTCGGATGACCAGAGGCATCCGAGAGACTTCCAGAGATTTCAGTGATGGGAAGAGCTTTTCCCAAAAGATCTCTCAGCTCACCCTAGAAGGTTCAGAATCTGCGCTTGCAGAATAGCGAGTTGGAAGCCCCGTATATCTCGCCCCTTCATCACCCGTTTCTGTCAGGGAAGCTCCCCCAGTTGAGTTTTGTGGTGCAGAAGGGATCCAATTCCCTCCGCTTAAGGCAGAGGTTAGGGCTCTGCCCATCCCCTTAAGCGTAATCAAGAGGTCGAGAGCTGGACTCCGGAGTGTCGAGAACCACATCGACCTCAGACCGATGCAGCCTTTTTTAAAGCTGCAAAGGCTTCATGTAAGTGCAGCAGAACTTATAGTAAAATCCCCCCTCTTTGATAGTATTGTCTCCTGGGTAGAATTTAAAGATAAACTTAGGCAGAAGTTCAGGGGGACTGGCACTTCATCTGAGTTTTTATCGTGTGCTTCATAGTCAGAAACTACTAAGCTGGGCAAGCAAAAAGTACCTATGGATTTTTTCTTAATTTTAGAAGGTATGGTGTACCAGGGATTACGGGATTATCCTCAGATGCTATTGGTGACCCAGATGACCTCATCAGAAGGGTCTTTTTGCAAGGTCTTCCTTGATGGATTAGGGAAGCAGTTGTGGTGAAGGGAAGAGTGGGCAGAGCTTTGTAATCTTGTCGAGGACTACCCAGAGAGTTTGGAGTCTCAGGGAAAGTGAAGGTCCTGGGGTAAGCTCTCCTCCTACTAGGTCGCCTTTCCGACCACGGGTTCTTGCAGCAGCCGAGGTGATCCTCCTAGAAAGTATTGTCGTACTTACCACAAGAACCACGAGCATGATAGTTCAGAGTGTCGTGTGTTGAGTGAAAGGAGGAAGTGCTTTTGCATGTGGTGAGCAAGGTCACTTTGCACGGCAGTGTCCTTTTGTATGCGCCAGGTCGGGCGTGGCAGCGACACCCGTCACTGGCGAGCAAAGAAGTGCTGTCAACCACTGATTGCGATAACGAGGTTCTTCAGAAACCTGCAGGTCGACCTATGGTTTCTTTGATGGTCAATGGCTTTAAAACGCAGTGTTTTGTCGACACAGGGGTCTGAGGTGACCATTGTCAAAGGGGATAGCTGCAGGAAAGATGGGAATAAGATGTGAGAATGAATCTTTTAAAAGGGGTGAAAGGAGTTTCTGGTAAAGACCATTCCAGAAGTTTTGGGTGAAAGTTTGGTGAGTTTTCGTGTGAATGATCGAATTTGTGTTAAACATAGAGTATGTATCTTGGATGGTATTTCCTTTTCCTGGAGATATATCTCTTTGGGCATGGATCTCCTCAGACGTTTTAACTTCAGGCTTGAGTGTTTTTCCTGACCATAGTAAAGGTGGATGTTTTGGTCTTGCAAGGTCAGAAGTTTTCAGTCACGTATACTGACTCCCAGTCATTACAGGTTGCGCTCTTGTTGAGGCACATTTGCAACAGCAACTAAGGTCGCCTACCTGCTTCACAGATTGCACATGTTGCTGTACCTGCTTTTGTACCGCCTCGTAGTGGACGTTTTGTCAGGAGTGTAGCGTTCCTAGGGGTTATGCAAAAGCCGGCCAAGGAACTTATGGTTTCTGGTATTGAGTGTCCCTTGAACTGGTACCCTAGGTCTCTACAAGAGGTGAAAGATGGCCGACTTAAAGTCTGGGCAGTAAATGAGACTGCACTGTCCTGTAAAATTAAGAAATGGACATAGGTTAGCTGTAGTTGAAAACATTGTACAAGTTTTCTCACTTGAGGCTGGAAGCACAGATGTAGTTGATGATAAGCAAAATGAAAGTGATGTTAGTGTTTGTGATACCGTGAAAAGTGCCAGTGTTGTTGGTATTAATGAGTGAAAGTGCTAATGCGAGTGTTAAGGGTGTTGTTTCTGATAGTGCAGTGCCAAATAAAACCAAAATGATTAATAGTAAGAGTGCCAAGATAGAGAAAAGCTGCCATTCCTGGGACTTCTTTCCAGTATGCTGCAGAAGAGCAAGCTTTAGGGACTGAGCTTTTCATGGGCAATGACAATGATTTTGAACTTTTGGTGAGGGATTTATTGACGATGACTCTTTGACAGCTTTGATGCTGTTGGAGATTTTGGGGGTGCAAGATGATTACATCCTTCTGCCAGATGGGGATCTCCCCGCCTTGCAGTGTTGTGACACAAACACCTGTTGGGGTTGACCAGTCGGCTTCAAGAAGCACCGACTGCCCTGAAGATGTTCAGCTGAAAGATGCTGAGCTTGGTGACCTTTTAAGTGAGATTGATCTGGGCCATCTCACCCTTGAGCAACAACAGCAGCTCAGGCAGGTACTTTGTAAGAAGTATGTGGCATTATTTGATGCACAAGGTAAATTAGGGACGGTACCTGGTATATCCCATACTATTAAAACAAAAGAGGGCGAGAGGTCCACTATGTGTGAGGCAGTGGCGTCTCCCCAGAAGCCTCTAAAAAGTTCATACGGAAGGAATGTGACAATATGCTCTCACAAGGGGGGTTATTGAGCATCTCCACCTCTCCCTTGGCATTCCCCAATTGTGCTCGTCAGAAAGAAGGGATGGGTCCACCCGTTTCTGCATTGACTACAAGGTCTCAACAGCATTACAGAGCAAGATGCTTATCCAATGCCACTCATTGATGAGCTCATTGATCAGCTCCATGGAACCATGTGGTTTACTGCTCTTGATGCTCGCGAGTGCCTACTGGACAGTGGATGTCAGTCCAAGATGATAGGCCGAAGACTGCATTCTCAGATGGGCATAGACTTTTTCAGTTCAGAAAGTTGCCATTTGGGTTAGCAACTGCCCCTTCAACATTTCAACGGGCTGTTAACTGTGTGCTTTCATCTGTTTTAGGCAGGCATACCATTGCCTATTTAGATGATGTGGTGGTGCACAACAACAACTTTGATGACCATCTGAGACACTTAGATGAGACTCTGTCTCTCCTTTTAAAAGCAGGATTCAGGCTCAACAGGAAGAAATGTGTCTTTGTAACAGATACATTTAAATTCTTGGGCTTTAAGATCTCGCCTAAGGGTGTGGGACCTGACCCAGATAAGGTGGCTGCCATTCAAAAGATGCCTCAGCCTAGGAACCAAAAGGAAGTGCGCCGCTTTCTCGGTTGCACAGGCTTCTTCAGGAAGCATATCAAACAATATTCAAATATTGCAGCACCACTTACGAGCTTGACACGTAAGGATGCCAAGTTTGCCTGGGGTCAGCCGGAGGAAATTGCTTTCCAGAGCTTAAAGACGGCACTTATCTCAGCCCCAGTTCTTAGTAAAGCCCGATTTTGACAGGTCCTTTGAGATCCCACACCGATGCGTCCGGGTGTTGCCATCGGCGCTTGCTTAATGCAAAGTGATGATGAGGGTCGCTTGCAGCCTGTTGCATACTTCAGCCGCAAACTTAGGGATGCCGAGACTTCGTTATCCTGCAATTGATTGTGAAGCACTTGCAGTAGTGGAAGGGGTACGAGCCTTCGACTGCTATGTGTATGGAAGCGCCGCTTCTACATTTACACAGACCATAGGCCTTTGACTTATGTGTTTAGTAGAAAAACAAAGAGCTTTACGTATCGACTCCGGTGGTCACACGAACTTAGTTTTTTATAACTATATATTAAAATACAAACAAGGGACTCAGCATCGTGTCCCAGACCAGTTGAGTCGTGCAGTGGCTGCAACAGAACTGCACTGCAATCGTGATCCAGACGATCTGCGTCGTCACCAACTTGAGGATCCCCCTGTGGAAAGAGGTAATCGAATATTTAAAGGAACGGAATTTGCCACGTCGTCGCCTTCCTCTAACTCTTGAAGAGTTTGAGCTTCGAGATGGAGTTTTATACTATGTTCGTCACCTCCCAGATCGAGTACTCCATCAAGTTAGTGGTGCCAAAGACACTTAGGGGTTCTGCCATGC
The DNA here is from genome assembly GCF_042767895.1 of Penaeus vannamei. Classification (NCBI taxonomy): domain Eukaryota; kingdom Metazoa; phylum Arthropoda; class Malacostraca; order Decapoda; family Penaeidae; genus Penaeus; species Penaeus vannamei. The sequence goes on along the minus strand of NC_091571.1, from coordinate 22,156,540 downwards.
ATTTAGCTCATTCAAGTACAACAGCAGGTCACCCTGGGGTCTACAGGGACATATTGTAAGCTCAGGGATTACTTTTACTTCCCTAACATGTTGGCTGCCGTCAAAGAATATGTTGGTACATGTCGATCTTGCCAGAAACGTAAGGGTATGGCTTATCGTGCTTCCTCTTGCTGCTGCACCACAGGCCAGTTACCCACTGGAAAGGGTCATCTGCAGACCTAATGGAACTGGAAGTGACCTCCCAAGGCAATAGATATGTATTGGCTTTCATAGACCAACTCACCCGATACGTTCAGTTGATACCTCTGCCATCCAAGGATGCAGAGACTGTGGCTGATGCTTTTATTAATCAGTTCGTGATCTGTGTTTGGGCCACCTCGTTTATTGCAAACAGACAATGGCTGAGAATTTAAGAACAATTTATTTAAGAGGGTGTGTGAGTTAGCCAGTTGTACAAACTATTTTCACTACAAGCTTTCCATCCCCAAGCTAACGGGATGATTGAACGCACCAATCGGGTGGTGAAAAACGCCTTGGCAACTCTTCTGGAGGCTTCTCCCTTAGAATGGGGATGAACTTTTGCCATATGTTCGTTTGGCCATGAACAGTGCGGTACACCGGCTCAGTAGGTGATCAACCTCTCTACTTGTTGACTGGACATATTGGCACCTATCTACCTGTTGGCAATAGCAATTATGAGGAGACTGATCATGAGGCAGCACGGTCTTTTGCTTGCTAGGTTGAGGAGAGCTAGAGAGATTGCTGTGGAGACGTCCAGTGCAGGCCAGAGAAGGCTGGGCCCAGGATTATAATCGGCGAACCCGCAAGTCCCACCTTTGCTGCTGAGGTTGGTGATTTTAGTCCTCTTTAAAGACCTTCCTCGCATGGCTGGAGCAGTGACGGCGTGGAGCTCTTCTTGGTCCCTCGGTGAAGTTTGTTCTGGCTCGTATTTGCAAGAAGACCAGGTCCTGTAACACGGTTGGTTAGAGTTCTCTCTCCTCCTTACAAGGAGAAGATTTACCACCTCAATCAGCTGAGGCCTTACAGGGACGGAATGATGAACTCCACCTGCCAGATGAGGATGAGCTAGATGAGGATGGGGACGTTGGACGATCCTCCTCCTTTAGACGGGCTCCTGAGGATGATCCTGCAGTTGCTCTCTTCTTGGCTTCCTTTGCCGACCTCCTGACCATGGTTAGCCTAAGATTGGTCTCCCCTCTTTGTTTTTGCTTGAAGGCCCTGTGCCAGTGAGAGGTTTTGGTGTTGAGTGCAAAGTGTTCAGTATGGTAATAGAGAAATGCTCTGAAAACGAATAAGTGCGTGAAAATTAATGTATCAGCAGTGTTGAATGACATAAGAAATTGTGCATTAACATTGTATGTGCCGTGTATTAATCTGAATTGTATTCTTCCAGCCCAAGTCGAGATGATAGGTTCTGTATTTCCATGGCAGTGTATTCACGGTAATGATTGTACACCTCTCCAACATGTGGTTGGTGCTTCTTTCTTTGAGGTCTTTTTTATGTTTAATCTTAAGTTTATATATTTGCTTCTTAAATTTGTGCTTGATTTTTTATGTAATTTAGTTCTGTATAATTCTTAAGTTTGTAGCTTTTAAAGTTTACTTTTAAGTTTTTTATGTTTAAGTTGTATTTTTAAGGTCCATTAATTGTAAGCTTAATTTTAAGTTTGTTCTTAAGTTCATTTTTGTATTTCTTATGTAAAAGTTTTGTATTTAATTTTAAGTTTGATTTTTAAGATTTCATTCTTATCTTATGTTTTATTTTAAGTGTTTTTGGGCCCATTGATTTTTTACATTTCATTTTTTCGGTTTTATTCTGTCTCTTTCCTATTCTTTCAGCCTGGGTGTGATTGCTTGGCTGGGTCGTCGTCCTTTGCCTTCTTTCATCCTTCGTTGCCACTTCTTCCTGTCTGAAATTCGTGCATCCGTATATATAGATTTATCAGTGGCATTCCTTTCAGGACTTTACTTTTATACAGGATGAACACAGTAAATGCCACTACACTAATCCCAGTCTCTTGCAGGTGCGATGTTCCTTGTGCTTTACGGTCCTTTTGAGTCCATCCGCCAGTGTAGAGCCGTTTCCTCCGAGGGGTCGTGGACGGTCATGGTGACCGTGAGCTGCTTGGTTCTTCCGGCCCGTGGATCCGGTGGTGTTGGCCTTCGACCGACTTCCTCTCGTCACCTCTCTGCTTGCCCCTCTGGATGCTGCATGACCCTGTCTGCTCAGGTCGAGAGTTGGCTGGACCTGGGCCGCACGCTAGGGTCCTCTGAAGCAGGCAGTGGCCGTTCTGTGTTGCGTCGAGGCCGAGAGGAGTCGTCCGAGAGTCAGGCGGGAGTGGGAGTTGTAGTGAATTTCCCCTGGCTGTAGAGCGGGTCATCCCGTAGGCTTTCGGGCCGCCTGTTTCCCTGACGTTATGGATCGCTCTAATTAATCTACGGACTCTTCCGCCCTGCAAGATGACGTGGTTTTGCTGTTTTTTTTGGGGTTCTGCATATTTTTTAAATAAGAATATGCCTGTGTTTTTATATTCCTTTGACTTACCTTTCCCACTGGTCCGTGATCTACCTCTACATCTATACATTACTCCCTACTATACACGACACTACTTATACACTGCTTACCTTATATTCTATACTTACCTT
>NC_091571.1:22122708-22125208 GCF_042767895.1 Penaeus vannamei | reverse complement strand
TCTACTGCGCCCGAGATGCGCCCGTTACTTTTGTTCAGGCCAAGCTACCTCCGAATTGCGCGCCGCCGCTGCGTTAACGTTTTTTTTTTCTTTTCTTTTTTTTTACAGCGCCGAGACGCTCACGTTACTTTAAGTGTCCAAAGCATTGTTACTAGCCTATTTAGCCCAAAGATATGGAATTCTCGCTCACTAACTTTCTCCCTACAATATAATGTTACTTTCTCATAACAAATTTTCTTATTACTTTCATTTTCTGGCATTTTAGTAAGGTACTGACAAGTAAAATTGCTATCCTCCTTAACCCTTATTACTGGCCTGGGACACTTATATTTCAGCCCATGAAGACGATGTGACCCTCCCATAGAATGTTGAACCTCACTGTGAACCTCCGCCACACTGCTATACCGACACGCGACGACCTAAGGGACCATAGAGCACCAGCAACCATCTGTAGAAGCTCGAGGACGAGCCGATTTGCGTGGTTGGGCGGTTTTCAACAATATGCTCTACTGGATGGGCGTTGCGATGTCAACAATGCACTCCTTCCTCCCAAGGTCGAAACGGAAGCTGTGCCTTCCTCTCTCAGTCCAGAGGAAACAGCTGTTCACACCTTCCTTGCTGCCCAAGACTTTCTCTTCCGGCGACCAAGCCTTTCGCCATGCCCGGAAGAATGGACACCCAAGAATATGGTACAAGGCACCTCCGCTCATACAAAAAAGTTTTTTCAGCTGACTAAGCGAAGTATAATATTCTAGCCATCTAATATTTCAAACCTTCTTTTGCATGGTGAAACGAAAATGGACCGCTCTTATTTCTGTGTCGGAGAAGACAAGAAATTTCTCCTATATTCCTGCATGCACAACAGCTGCTTCATGGCTCACTATAAAGAGAAAATGTAATGAATCAAAACGATTTATTGTTAACACTAAAAACAGAATTTGTATTTTCTCACTTCGGTTCAGTAACTTCGGTCGTTGGTTGAAATAAATTATTTTTCACGAATTATTGTTTAATTACTGAATCGAATCGTCATAAAATGATATTATCTATATTGCTCTTCAGTATAAAGTCATATACCAATAGTAAGATGTATTATATACGTCTTTTTACATACCAACCACCCTCTCTCTCTCTCTCTCACACACACACACACACACTGTGTGTATGTGTATGTGTGTAGGTGTTGATGAATATATATATATATATATATATATATATATATATATATATATATATATTTGTCTATTAATTTATTCATTTACCTATTGTTAACTTTGGAAAATAGACCTTATTTGCTCACTTGGGTTCAGCAATTTCAGTATATGTATATGTATATATATATATATATATATATATATATATATATATATATATATATATATATATATATTTATATATATATGTGTGTGTGTGTGTGTGTATATATATATATATATATATATATATATATATATATATATATATATATATATATATATATATCGAGATGTCTGTCGGTCCCCATAGCTCGGGAGGTGATCTCTGAAGCGAGAACAGCCTCCTTCTCTGGGATTTTGCTAGGTCACTAGACTTGGAACAGCGATATGGCTATTGTGGCTAAGGAGCTTGATCATATCCTTAGCACTCGCTGGAAGATCCATTAGAACTGTAGGGTTTACAGAAGTGCTGAGTTCTGTGGCACAGATCATAGATTGGTTGTAGCGACCCTTTGGGTTTACTGCAAATCCTTCCGTCTCTCCATTGGCCACTCTAGGGTGTACCCGTAGGTTTGCTGCAGCAATCACTGATCAGTTGGCAGTGCTTGAAAACCTGTCAGACTCAGCATCCCTATGGCGTGTAACACTCGATGCAGCCCAGAGTTCATCGGTGAACGTCCGAGGACAATGGAGAATCTCCACTTGTTGGAGACATTGGAGCCCACAGGGCTCGGACTCTGCTGATAAAGGATAAGTAATTCATCAGGAATCTTGCTGAGGAGGTAGAAGGCCAATCAGAGGGAACTCCAATCCCTCCTTGTGGATGTCTGCAGTCCACTCAGTGAATCGAAGAATCATCTCTGGGCTGAGTATTATTTTGAGCAATTATATCAGGTAGACCCCCCCCCCTCCCCTGTTAGCCTAGATGCAAGGGATGTCACAATCTTTGTGGTCGACCTACCCATCAGTGAAGATCCCCCTCCCTTGTTAGGGAAGTGATCTCTAAGCTTCAGGCATATGCAATATTCCTGCTGAACTGCTAAAGGCTGGGGGTGAGCCTATGGCACGGGGGTTGCATGCTGTCCTGTCTGCCATTTGGCAGTCTGGTTCCATTCCCCCTGACCTGTCGAGGGGCATAGTCATCTCTCTCTTAAAGGAGAAAGTGTATCATTGGGACTGTAGTAACTAACTACCGTGGCATCACATTTCTCGGTATACCAAGCGAGGCTTTCACCCACATAATTCTGAAATGGATGTGCAACCACCTCCTAAGGCACCAAAGACCGGAGCAATCTGGATTCACT
>NC_091571.1:22105208-22112708 GCF_042767895.1 Penaeus vannamei | reverse complement strand
CATACATACATATACATACATACATACATATATATATATATATATATATATATATATATATATATATATATATATGTATATATATATTTCTATATTTCTATACATATATGTATATATATGTATATATATATAATATATAATATATATATATATTATATATATATATATGTATATATATATAAATATATATATATATATATATGTATATATATATATATATATATATATATATATATATATTATATTCATATGCATATATATATATATATATATATATATATATATATATATATATATATATATATATATATATATATACATATATATATATATATATATATATATATATATATATATATATATATATCTATATATATATATATATATATATATATATATATATATATATATATATATATATATATATATATATATATATATATATGCACATATTTATGTTTATATATTATTTTTCTTGGGTGGTTAAGAGTGTCATTGATGTTGACGCTTTGACATCCCAGAACCTTCAAGATTACTCTCGTTCTAACAAATAAGCACTCTCATCCTACATTATCTAAAACATCTAATGAGTTTCAAATTGGTTCTTCATAGGAGTTACTTCTACACTCTGTAACGAGAGAAAGTTTTTGCCTCCATATAAAGAGCTCTTTCTACCGAATTTGGAGCATGCGAGTATGGTCTCCCTGAATACATATCTAATTAATAATAACAGTGCGAAATCTAGACCCATTAGCCCCATCTTAGGAAGAAAAATATTTCTCATACAGAGAGACGCTAAAATCAAGCGGTTAACCCTACCATAATGTTAGTTGCGAGAAAGCATGATATTCGTGTTATGTAGAACGGCTGAAAGGACAGCTGAACGGTAAAATTTCGGTAAAGTTTTCGAATGACTTCTCACATAAAAGGACAACCCAATGTGTGTTAAATTCGAAATATGGTTCATTTCTGGCCAATGATAGAGGTCATTTTCACACTTCTGAACTCAGATCGGATACGTTTGATGAACTATACGTGTATAAAAACACATACCATACAAACACACAAATATATATATATATATATATATATATATATATATATATATATATATATATATATATATATATATATATATATATATATAATATCATCATCATCATCATCATCATCAGCCTGAGTCAATCCACTGCAGGACGTAGGCCTCTCCCATTCTTTTCCAGGTTTCCCTGTCTTGCGATGTTTGTTTCCAGTCTTGGCCCCCAAATTTCGCTATTTCGTCGCGCCATCGTGTCATTGGTCTGGCTCTTGGCCTCCTTAAGTTATTTATAGTCCAGTCTGTTACTTTCTTTGTCCATCTGTCGTCTTGTCTCCGACATACATGCCCTGCCCATTGCCATTTCTTCTTTTTAATGCTCTTGAGTATATCTTCTACCTTCGTCTGTTCTCTGATCCACGTCGCCCTCTTCCGATCTCTCAGGCTAATTCCCATCATCGATCTTTCCATCCCTCTCTGGGCGCTTATTAGTTTCCTCTCCAGTAACCTGGTTGTAGTCCAGGTTTCTGACCCATAGGTCATAACTGGGAGGACGCATTGATTAAAGACTTTTCTTTTTAAGCACAATGGCAAGGAACCTCTTAGTGTGCTACTGTGCCTGCCGAAGGCACTCCAGCCTAGACTGACTCGTCGCTTTATTTCCTGTTCACTTGATGTGCCTGTCTGCACGAGTTGTCCTAGGTATATATACCTGTCTACTACCTCTAGTGCTTCGCCTTGTACATGTATTTGTTTGAGTGGGACTCTGCTGTTGAACATAACCTTAGTCTTTTTCTTGTTCATCTTAAGTCCGACTTTTAGGCTTTCTCTATTCAGATCGTTTATTAATTGCTGCAGTTCATCAGCTGATTCACTAAGGAGAACAATGTCGTCTGCAAATCTTAGGTTGTTTAGGTGTTCGTCTCCTATTTTGATACCCTTCCCTTCCCATTCTAGTTTCTTGAATATTTCCTCGAGGCAGGCTGTAAACAGCTTTGGTGAGATGGTGTCGCCCTGTCTAACGCCTTTTTTAATTGGTATTTTATCGGTTTCTGTGTGGAGTTTGATGGTTGCTGTCCCATCTTTGTATATATCTTCCAAGATATTACAATATACCTCCTCAACTCCCTGTTGTTGAATAGCACCTAATACTGCTGGTATTTGTACAGAGTCAAATGCCTTTTCATAATCGATGAATGCCATACACAGGGGTTTCCTATATTCGTTTACTTTTTCTCTTATTTGTGTGAGCGTGTGGATGTGATCTGTTGTTGAGAATCCACTGCGGAAGCCTGCCTGTTCTTTAGGCTGGCTGGAATCCAGACTGTCAGAGATGCGAGCTGTAATGACTTTCGTGAACAGTTTGTAAGTAACCGAAAGGAGGCTTATGGGTCGGTAATTTTTAAAATCCTTTTTATCGCCTTTTTTGTGTAACAAGATAATTGTTGCATTTTTCCAGGCTTTCGGAGTTTTTCCGCTGAGAAGACATTTGTTAAAAAGATTGGCTAGTTTCACTGTTGCGATGTCTCCTGCATCTAATATGAGGTCTATACTAATTCCGTCTTCGCCTGGTGTTTTCCCTCTCTTCATGCCTTTAAGTGCTCTTTTTATTTCTTCTTTTGTGATATTAGGTACGTCGCTAGTTACCGCGTTTGCTTCTATTTGTGGCTGTTCGTTTGAGTTGTATAGATCCCTGTAAAAGTCTTCCACTACTTTGATGATTTCATTCTTGTTATGTGTTACTTCTCCGTCTGGTTTCTTAATTGCATACATTTGATTTCTCCCTATTCCTAGTCTTCTTTTAGCTGCTTTCATGCTGGTGCCTGAAATCACTGCTTCATTTATTATTTGAGTATTGAATTTCCGTACATCTTCCCTCTTCTTTTTATTTATGGTCTTTGTTAGTTCAACCAATTCTATCTTGTCCCTATTTGACGATACTTTCATGTCTCTACGTTTTTGCATAAGCTGTTTAGTTTCTACCGAGAGCTTGCTGGAGCTTCGATTGTCGTTCTTTCCGCCTACTTCAAGTGCAGCTTCTTTTATTATGTCATTGAACTGTTTATTGATTTGGTCGATGTTGAGATCTTCGTCGCGGAGGAGTGAATATCTGTTTTGGATGTTTAGGCTAAATTCTGTTGCTCTGATCCTCAAGTTAGCCAAGTTTGGCTGTGGTTTACTCATTAGTTTGTTCCTTTCCCTTCTGAGATGTATTTTAATTTCGCCTCTCACCATTCTATGGTCGCTGCCTACATTTACTTTATTTATAACCTCTACATTTTTTATTATATCGCGCCTATTTGAAATTATGAAGTCAATTTCGTTTTTGACGTCAGAAGGCGACTTCCATGTCCACTTCCGTTCTAGTCTTTTTTCGAAGAATGTATTCATGATACTGAGTGATCGAGCCTCCGCAAATTCGACTAGCATTTGTCCCCTCTCGTTCCTAGTGCCTATTCCATGGTTCCCTACTGCGGTTTCGCCCTCTGTCTTTTTACCTATTTTGGCATTAAAATCCCCCATAATTATTGTGAAATGGGATTTTGTTCTCTCGCTGGCTAAGTGAACATCTTCATAGAAGCTCTCTATTTCTTCATCACTGTGGCTGCAGGTTGGAGCATAGACTTGAATAATTTTTAAGTTGTACCTAGTGTTTAGTTTTATTGTTACAGAAGCCACTCTTTCGCTGACACTATAGAATTCTACAATGTTCTTTTCTAAGCGTTTGTGTATTAAGAATCCTACCCCTAATTCCTGTTTGCTACCCAGAGGTTTTCCTCTCCAATAGAGCACGTGTCCCTCATTTAATAACTTCTGCTCTTCACCTAGTCTTCTAACTTCGCAGAGTCCTACTACATCCCATTTAATGGAAGAGAGTTCCTCTAGTAAGGCTAGTAAGTCGGATTCAGTTCTCATGGTCCTTATATTGTATGTGCAAAGGTTCATCAACGTTGGGCGGCCTGTCTTTACCCGGATATTTTTAGCACCCCCTGCTCCGGAGCGATCCTGATCGCCGCCGTAACCAGGGGCTCCTTCGCCTCCGGGGAATGGGGGCCATGGCTGGATGCGTTTGTTCATGGAGGTGGACAGCCGATTTACCTCCCACCTACTGGCTTAGGTGTATCTTGGTGGGAGGGGAGTAATTTAGCCGGAATGCCATTGATAAGTCCCCCCAGCAGGTTTGGTCCTACCTGGAGTGGACTTAGGAGCGGCAATGCACGGCCTGCTCATTACTCCCGTGAGCTGGGCTTAATTATCAGAAGTGCATATATGTTTTATTTTATTTTATTAACTTAATTTGTGCGTATGTGCACCTGATGCAGACGTATTCATTCCCGCACATGCTCTAAGTACTACGCATATGCTCATTCCCACGCATATGCATATGCAAGCATACACATTTATTCTTGTATCTATGCTTATGGATATGGATGCTTATTCTTACGTTATAAATAACTACATACATGTCCATCATAGTCTGACCTAGTCATATGTTCACATCGCCTGTCCGTTTATGCGCTTGTTATATGTTATTGATAAGTGAGTGAGTATACATGAGTGTATACTCACCCGTGTATATGTAATCACCCCTTTTTGCATACCTCGCAAACCTACCTATCATTATACATACGCATGTATCTATCCCTGCATGTGCTCACGCATCCGTATATGAGCACATACATTTGCAGCATACACTAGTGCCCCCCCCCCCTTTACATATGTGTATATATCTGTACTTGCTTTGCATATAACTACCTCTGCGTACATACATACGTACTTACATACATACATATACTTAATTATTTATCCACCTTCCTACATCCTGCACACACCTATATACGTATACCTTTACGTATACACATATAAATACCTACATATGTCTACCTATACATTCACCCACGCATACACATAAACACGCACATTATACATACCTATATACCCATACACGTATATACATGCTTATATACACATGTAAATGTACACATTCATGCATGAATATATACCACATATGTACAAATTTGCATATTTACGCCTTTAAACCCATGTATACCCTCATGTATAAGCACGGAACTTACCCATATATAATGTATTCTATCACAAAGCTATATGGAACCTTATAGCCTTACGTAGACAACAGCAGCATACATACCCATGTATCCGCACATGAATTTAAACTCGCCTACACTCATATGAACCTGTACACATATATACGCATGTACATGCGCACATATGCACCTGCGCACTTTCGTGCCTACGCGCTCATACTCGCGCACGAACGTATGAACAGTCTGCATAGGCGCACACACACACTCCATTATAATGAGCCCATGCATTATAATGTCCTTAAATTGTAGTGTTGCAGCAGAGGAATTGAGGGAAGGATGCGGGTGGTGTGGGAGGATTTAGGATGGTATTGGAGGGGGTAAGGATGGGGTTTGGGATAAAGGGAGTTATAAGGGTGATTTTGTATCTGGCAATTTTTCGGAGCGGCGTCGCATTCCTTAGCTGTTGTTAAGCCTAACGGGGTGCGGCCTCGGCTGACCGCAGGTCGTAGGGTCGGCGTCTGGCGCTCATCTGAGGTGCCAAAGCTTGAATTATGCTTTATTATTACTTGATTAAGCAGGCGCTTCTTCTGTCGAATGTCAGATGATACTTTACGCTTTATGGGAACCATTTTTAACTTACCTGATTTTGTGATGTACTGTACTTACATACTGGCCGTTGACTGTTCCTTAGCAAATCTACTTGAGTGGAAACTGAAATGCCCGCGCGGTTGGCACTGTTACTCGGCGACCTGTGGCACAGGTGTTGCTTATCATTTCCTAATGCTTTCGTAATTTGGTATACTTTTCATGGGTGGAGATTATTATTATTATTTTCTTTTCACTGATTCTGAATGTTGAGGCATTCTCGATGAACTAATGAACTTCTCAAACACTGTAATGAATCCTAGTATTCCTAGTTGGCACTTTCTGGCACTCCTGTTGGTTTAAAAAAGTCCGCGTACGTATGGACCGATAATACATTTTATAAACTTGTGAGGTTATCAGATGAATTATTATTTCTATTTTGGTTGGATTATATGCTCTATACATTCACGATTTTTTCTCTCCTATGTAGCACTATCACAGATCACTTTGGACACGTAATATATATATATATATATATATATATATATATATATATATATATATATATATATATATATATATATATATATATGCATATATATGTTTATACACACACACACACACACACACACACACACACACACACACACACACACACACACACACACACATATATATATATGTATATATATATTTATTTATTTATTTATTTATCTATTTATTTATAACTTCCGCTTCTAACCCGAGTTCCGGTAGTCGCCCACCCAACGCGATCTGCAGCTTAACATTCGTTGTCCGGGTCGGAGGACAACGCCATCCTCCAAAGAATATCATGTACATGATCCACTGCTCGTAGGTTCCCTTGGGGAAGTGGTCGAGCACAGCCTGCCTACCCATCACTACCTCCCCATAGCCCCAGAGGATAAAGGGGGTCAAATGTTGGTACGAAATCAGATCAACCTAGGAGTGCAAGGTACCAAGTAACCATAGGTGACTATGAGGAAGCACTGTAAAAGTCTTAAGGCACTTGTTCGGAGTATGAACTACTTGACCATATATATACAGCCAGAAAAAATAGTCCCGTTACCTTTACTTGTGGCCAATCATGAGCTAAACGTTACTTTTGCTAGCGCGCGCCTTCTTTGAGTAGTGTTGCCATATGGAGATCTTTTTACTCTATTCGAGAACCGAGAATAATGAACCAAATATTTCGATGGCCGCGGATAATTTTGTCTATTTATTTATATTAATAATAATAAATTATTATCTAAAAACTAAGATATGCAATTTGCATTATTTTATTACATGACAGATGGCGAATAAGAACAAAACATTTACCATCATATCCAAAACCCACATAACAAACCAAATGATGAAACTATCATAAAGCATACATGGGTATGATGAGTGGATTGGAAAAATTTTCGCATGAAAACTGTAAGTTAATGTGGATTGGGAATGGCATATGCAATTTATGCACCGCGGAGACGCCTCAGAGTCTGCGAGGAACTATCGTCGCTCTTCATTGAGACGGAATAAGTGTAGTGAGATTGCGTCACGACGTTTCGATGCGTTATTGAAATTAAAATCCCGTATTATTTTCCTTTTAATCACCAGACTCTAATATCAAAGAATTACTATGTTTTATTATAAAGAAACGCAAACAGTTGAGCTTCATTATACGTCCGAGAGGGTTGAGCAAAATTAAAAAATCGAAAATAGCAATGTAAAACATGACCGCTCATTTGTCATACAGCGACATCGGATAATTTTAACAATTACGGAATGGTGATCATCAGATTATGACATTTCCAGATGTAAAAACAACATAAT
>NC_091571.1:22095208-22097708 GCF_042767895.1 Penaeus vannamei | reverse complement strand
AAAATCCACACAAATTGATGAAGACGGTTACACCAAGGTCAAGTCAAGAAATCAGAGAAAAAGAGACAGAGAACACCAAACACCAAAGCCGTTAAAGGGAGCAGATCGTCCTGACACAGTCTACCTTTACATCACCAGTTGTCACCCAGACACAAACGAAGAGGATATAGAAGAACATCTATCCGAAAAGTTTGAAAACATAAGTGTCAAGGCCCATAAGACAGTGATGACACATGATTACTACACCAGCTTTACGGTGTCAGTAAGAGGAAAGAACATCAAACCTGAACTATTTTTAGACTCTGATACTTTTCCTGACAATGTTAAAGTGTTCCTAAACAAAAACAAGTACAAGCGCGATCAGAATGTTTGACCAGGCAACGCCGTCAGCGTTACCAATGACTAGATCGCAAAATGTCATACAAATAGAGCATATAAACGCTGTCTCTCCTCGGGCATTTTGAAGAAATTAAAATGCTTGTTGAGGAGAGAAACATAGACATATTATGCATAAGTGAAACATGGCTCCACCAGGAAATGGTCAGTAATTTCATAAATATTCCAAATTTTAAAGTTTACAGATGTGATGCAGGGCGAGGAGGAGGAGTGTGTATATATGTACGGGATACCCTGAAGTCAAACAGGATATCTACTACAGAAGTTAACAATACTGCCGTAGAAGATGTCTGGGTTACCGTACAAAGCAACATGCTTCCTTCCTTCATTATTGGCACTGTCTATAGGCACCCTCATGCTACCTCGGAATCTTTTGAATACATTGAAAAGGTTTTTAGAGAAATATCCTTAAAAAAGAAACCGCTTTTCATCTTAGGTGACCTAAATGACGATTTAACAAAATCTAATGCTAAATTAGCGAAGGTAATTAAGAAAAATAAATTAGAACAAATAATAGATAAACCTACTCGAATTACAGAAAACACCTCTTCTCTATTAGATTTAATAATAACTAACAGACCAGATCTCATTCTCCATTCCGATGTCACCCCGTGCCACGTTGCTGATCATGAACTTATCACGATGACGATAAATATAAAGAAAACAAAGAGATCACCAGTAATAAAAACTTTTCGCGATTTCAAACACTATGACCCTCAGTCTTTCCGCGAACTTATCCTGTCTAAAGAAATGAATCTATTAAATATTCCATCGACAGATAATGTAAACAAACAAGTAACTATTCTCACGGAAGTTATTAATACCAGCATCGATGCGCTGGCTCCCTACGTAACACGAATCGTCAGACGTCCCCCTGCTCCATGGATAAATGACGACATCAAGAGAGCCATTTGCGATAGAAATGAAGCCCACCAAGCTCTTAAATTTAACAGACATGAAGCTGCCTTTCAATTAGATTATAAAGTAAAAAAGAAAAATGTCAAAACGTTAATTCAATCTGCTAAAAGAAATTATTTCAGAAATAAATTTACCGAGTATAAGAACAACTCTGATAAAACATGGAAAACTGTTAAAACACTAGTGCCTCAAAACAAACTCACTAGTGATTGTGCAGGGCCTACACAAAACACAGAACATTTTAATCACTTCTTTTCAAAAACTAACTTATGAACAAACAACTGCTTTTACATTACAACGAAACACAGATAGGGCAATGTTTACAACTAATCTTTTCAGACCACAACCAGTGGACGTAGAAACAATAATCTTAGTAATAAAACACCTTCGCGAAACAAATGCTGTAGGAGCAGACGGTATTGCTTTGCGCTTTATCAGAGATAGTCTACCCGCAATTGCACATTATTTGACGGTCATTATTAACACCTCTCTGGTCACTGGTGTCTTTCCGTCGCTTTGGAAACATGGTATAGTAACACCAATTTTCAAGTCGGGGGATATAGACGATGTGAATAATTATCGCCCTATCACTATACTCCCTATATTATCTAAAGTTCTTGAAAAAATTGTTGCAAATCAATTAACGAGTTTCCTGGAGGCCAATAACTTATTATCTAAAACGCAACATGGTTTCAGAAATAAGTTATCTACTGAAACAGCTTTACTACAAATTACTGGTGAGATCTATAATAACATAGACAATAATCAAGTAAATTTGCTCACATTATGCGACCTTTCTAAGGCTTTTGAAAGTGTTAACCATGAAATTCTCCTCAACAAATGAGTAATTCATAAAATTGATACCTTTTGGTTTAAAAGTTATTTAGATGCAAGGACCCAATCGGTAAGAATCAAAGATTGTATGTCATCAAAACAAGAAGTACCTTTTGGTGTTCCACAAGGATCCATTTTAGGTCCGATCCTATTCACAGTTTTCATAAATGATTTATCAACAATAGCTCATAACTGCCTTCTGGTACAGTACGCCGATGATTCACAGTTTCTTCATAGTGACTCTGTAAACAACTTGAATACATTAATAAGAAACACTCAACATACCCTTACACAAGCAAAATTATATTTTGACACTAATGGCCTTAAACTAAATCCACATAAAACTCAATGT
>NC_091571.1:22067708-22072708 GCF_042767895.1 Penaeus vannamei | reverse complement strand
TCCACGCACATAAACTTAATGTATTACTTCGGTTATGAAATATCACGTTACCATTTGATAATTCTGAGAAGAAATAAAACCATTTACTCTATTCTAAAAAATAATAATTCTCTTCTCTCCTTTTGTAGACCAAATCAGTTATCCACGTATAGAATAAAACCAATGATAATAAAAGACATTATACATAATCCTTAATTTAGTCAACCAATGTAACAGAAATTGGTTACAAAACGATGAAGGGTACACTCTCTTCGGCCCCGTCAGTAACCCTCTTCCTTCTTTACATCAAAATACAGCATTTCTTGATTTTCTTCTTCAATAGAACACAGAACACACTGGAATAAGGATATCGCAAGTGTAAGAAGAACATAAGTGCATTTTCACATACGTGGTAGCTCTCCCAGTTGGAATTCAAGTTGTGATAGCTTATCATGATGCTATATTGTGTACAGAGATATTAATCCTTTTTAATGCATGTGTCTTCACAACACCTATCGTTTTTTTTTATATATATAAGAATGTGATATACAAAGCAATAACATTTCGTACTGACAAATCCTTTGTATCTGAGGTCAGCGTTTTAGAATGATAGAGTTAGACGAACAGTCATTCACTTAAAATCACTACTTGCAGGTGCTTTTTTCTCTCTCTCACAAAACACGTTCCAATCTCTTCTACTTTGTTATATAAAGAACGCTTGCTTCTTCGGTACGGCGATCACATTATGTCTCAACCTCCAGATTATCATTATCCGCACGGAAAATTCCGCCATCACTCAAGGTCTTCCTCTTGCCGAGAAACAGCCATGTGGCAGCCAATTTGACTTCCACGACCCACTAAAAGAGAGGGGGGGGGGTATGAGGAGCGTGGGGGAGGAGCGGGGGGGGGGGAGGGCGTTGTGGGCACGGGATTTATCCAGAGGACAACAGGGAAACACATATCTTCGCACATATAATTATACAATCTCCATAAAAAGTCTTTCCCTTGTTAAGGGCTTGTGAGTATTGATCTCTCATGTGTCACAGGATTGATTCGCCATGAATAAAATGGGCAACTAGTTTAACTCTTTCCTGCTGCCTTCTTTATATTTTTTAATCATCAGAGGTGGGGGACATTCTGCCAAAATTCTGATCTGGCGTTTGTAAAAATATATCTATGAAAGAAAAAAAAAAACACGTTTTGAAAGATGTTATTCCCAGTCTAAAATCCTGGTTATGTACACATGTTTAAAGTGCTCACTATCAATTCCAAGTGTGTGAAAGAGAGCTAAACGGCACTACCTATTACTGTTCCACATGGTATGTCACCGACTATCTATTCAGAGCAATCAAGAAGACTGAGTCAATAAAATTGCGAAGTACGTAGACAGAACCTGTACCATATTTGATTGTTTCTTCGTCGCAAGTGTATGGTGATTAAATAAAACATGGAATATAAAGTGTCCTGTTATCATTATTTGTACAGATGATTGTGTATGGGTTGCAGTAAGTATAAGATGTGTGTCTAGGTGTGTAATAGAGTTATACTTGACCAGTTTGTATGGTCAAGCATTAATTCATTATTATGTATACATTTTTTAACTATAACATTTTTGAGACAGAAATATCTTCGACTCCAATTTATCTCATGTTATTTATACATTCCGTAAAATTCCAGTTTACCTACAAATATTTTTGCCATTGATATACATTATTGTCATGTTATAGCAAAATAATGTAAATGTAAATAAAGCTTTTTAGAGTGGTGGATTATGTTGGATGAACGTTATCACATTTATCCTTTTCAATATTTATAGAGGATCAATGTCTTTTGTATTAAAAATAATATCAGAATTTGTGGCTGCTTCTGTGTAATATTTCATTTCGTAGTGTAAATGACTCTAGTAATCTAGTTATCTAGTAATTGTATCAAGAATGTCACTAAAACTGCCCATGTATTATGCGTGTTGGTGAGTTTCTTGGATGTGTTGATGGCAAGTGTTGCGAAAGTATAACGCCGTGACGCCGTAGTCCGGGAACACGGCAACAACAGTTGAAAAAAAGGAAAGAAAAACAAAAAAGAAAAGACAGAAGACAAAAAATCTGAAATTTGGATACAATCGTGTTGCGATTGAGCGAGCCCCTTCGAGGCCGATTTTGTGGGAGGCGTCCTAAGAAGATGAGAAACGTCCCTCTCCGGCGTCAGTGAATGTCAGTCCCACAGGGAGGGGGAGCGAAACGTCGCCACCGAGAGTAAGCTCGACGGCAAGACGCATCGTGGTTTGGGGGTTTCGCCTCGCCCAGGACGCGCGCCCGCCCCCGCCTCCCCAGGGACGGGGCGCGGGCGGGGGGCAGCGCCGTGGCTGAGCGCGGAGGAAGGGCTGGGCAGCGGAGGAGTCGGTCAGCATCATAACCTGTGGACGGCCTCTTCTAGGATGGTCACTTTCTTCTCCCTGCGCAGAGTGGCGGTGCGCGGCGGCGGCGGCGGCTCCGGCACGTCACCCACGAAGCTCGCCCAGCCGTTGGGCCGCCGGTCGCCGCCCGCGCCCGGGCCCATGGGCGCCTCGCGGGGCTCCGAGGCAGCGCGAAGCGTCCCGTCTGAAGGGGAATGACGACCTGCGGTTAGAACAAGGAAGGCCATGTAGCGGCGAAGAAGCATACTCACTGATGGGGATTTCAGGTAATGTGCTCGGAGACAGATGGGGAGACACAACTAAGAACAGGGAGGATACTAATCATGAAATAAGTCGAGATAACACTAATGGAGATCAATCATAGTAGGGATAATACTAATCAAGATAATGATGATACATTACCATCATTATTAGTAGCAGTAGTAGTAGTATTCGAAGAAAAAGAAAACGAACGCTAATAACATCACTATCAACAAAGGTGATAAAAGCAAATAAAGTTTACCATAAAAATCATACCCCCTTAAACAGATACTAAGAACAGCATTCTTCCGAAAACAAAAAACGTAGCAGATGAAAGAAAGGAAGGAAGGAATATGACGGCAAGGTTGAAGTATACAATGATAATAGGCTCAAAGTGAGGATAATGCTTTGCGGAAATGTCACTGACTGAATTAAATCATTCCTTTGATAACTTATTTTGACTTCATGAGAGTAATTTTTTTTTTTTTTTTTTGTTGATGTAAACTAGTAAACCAAACACGCATAGATTTAATAATCTTTTCAAGTGGCAGTAGTTGATAATTAAGAAAGATAAAAAAAAATTACGATGTCAATTTAGACTGCGACAATAACCGCTGTATATATTCGTCATTCTGATATTCAAATGAATAGGACTGAAGGGATAAATAAGATAATGATATATCTAGAACCATATGTAATTAAGAAAGCAAATTAGATAAAAAAAAAATAGACATGATGGAACAGTGAAAAAATGAATGATAAATAGAAAACATTTAGATAATGCTTGAGAAAATAGCTTACCCGAACTTCAAAGCAATACATGGACAGATATCATTCCTGACTTTAAAGAGTCCACCAAAGAAAACGACAGCAACAGGGAAAACACGTAATTTCTCTCACCTTCCTTCTCATTTCTTGCGATTTCATTCTTGAACTAACTCTCAAAAGCTGTGAACATACATGATGACACAGACAGCAGGCAGACTAACAGCATCATTCACATCAGACAGGCCATGGTCGCCCTTATGTATACTGGGTCAAGATAACAATACCATAGCATTATGATGACTACAGCTCTGACACAGCAAACATAAGCAAAACTGAATCGCTGTGATACCGTGTAAGTGCACTGTATCATTCCTGAGAAAGAACACTAAAACTGTAATGGTAAAACTAGATGCGTCTAGCTCACTGTCTTCAGCCATTACTCTTTCGTCAAGAAACTGCAAACTTTTCGACGTAAAACAAGTAAAAAACAAACGAACTAAAGAACAAAAATATTGGCAGGGAAGTTAGGAGCAGAGACAAGATACAAGACAAATAATTCTGTCTTTTCCATTATCATTCTCACTATAAATATATGCCAAAGGGACAGGAAACATGAAGATAACAATTAAGGACAGTCATTTGTTTTAAAGGAACCAATGATGGAAGAGTAATAATAACGAAGGAAACCTAACTATTAAAGAGTGCCGTGCGCCTCACCAATCGTCGCCACGGACTGAGCACGCGGGCGCGAGTCGTCGTCCCGAAGAAGAGTGGGTGGCTCAACCGTGAACGAGGTCTCCCGGTGGCTGCCGCCGTCGCCTCCACGGGGGGACCTGTGGGGGAGACAGCACGAGTGAAGACATATTATTCGATGGGCACTGGGAGGTACTGGTGCTGTTGTACGGTAAGTTGGGTACATCCCATAACGAGTGAGGGAATATCATTGCAGATGGACATTCAGCTTTCGGGTACCGTAGCAAGCAAAGCCAGGCTAAAAAGAAAAATAAATAAATAATAAGTGAATGAAAAAATAAACAGGATAAAGAGAAAGATCTAGTTTTCTGGGTGTTTGGAGATGTGTGGAAAAAAGCAGAGGGACGATACTTTCTGGTTGTACTGATAAATGGCGAAATTCTTGATGAGAGGGGATTACAACATACTGAAGGCAGGGATGCTAAATTCTTTTTAATTTAGCATCCCTGCCTTCAGTATGTTGTTATCGCTGTTTTCGGAATTCTGTTTCCAGGATAGCTTTTATGCATTTTAAGGTCAAAAGAATTCCCTTGAAAAATAGATTTGAGAGAAACGTGGTAATATCCCGCGAGCAAAGAGAAATAACAAGCACTTTGGCAGGCAAAAGGGCGAACGATGTGGATGACAGGATGAGATACATTTTTTAACGCTTTCCACTACATTTTTAGCGGTTTGCGATCATTCCGTCGTTGACACGGATAAAATCGCTTTTGTTTGGCAGAGGGACACGTAAGAGAGAGAGAAATAAAAGGAGAAAGGAAGGGAGAGGAAACAGCCGGATTGCCAATGCTGGCTTTTAGCAGAGAAAAGCCGTTCAGTCGATACTGCCAATAATACAAGTGTATCT
>NC_091571.1:21952975-21955475 GCF_042767895.1 Penaeus vannamei | reverse complement strand
GTTTCATTGCTATTAACATTTCAGACTGTCAGTGACAAGAACTACAGACAGTCACAATGAATTTGGATAAATGAATGAATGAATAAATAAATAGAAATTATCAAAATGAAATGAGAAAAGAAGTCTCCATGTAACGGGAAATAAGAAGAGGGAAGAAAATAAGATAAGCTTTTTTTTTTTTTTTTTTTTTTTTTGCGGAAGAATACTGAAAGGATAAAAAGTTTCTAATCCCTGTTGCTCCCGGATCTCCTAAGTTAGAGGTCCCAGCGGATATTAAGGACTGGATGGAAGAGGGAAATTTTATAAGGAAATGCTTTTATTTGACGGATTTTTTCTTTCTACAGTTTTTTCTCTGGCGTGTTTAGGTCGAGATAGTTGTAGGATCATTTTGTTTCTGTTTGGCAGACATGAAATCAAAGTTCTGTCTTAGATGTAGTATATCTGTGATACATATGGTATCTCCAGAATGTAGTGAACTCTAATACTTAAATTGATAAGCATATTCTTAAATGGTAAAATATTTTTGTCATGAGAAAGAGGTTACTTGGTGGTTGTGGTTGCGGTCGAGAAAGCGAAGAGAGTGAATAAGGATGTTTACGAAAAGGAAAGAAATATTGAGATGCTGGCTTCACATATGTTCCATGTTTTAAGCATTGTTGTGTATTTTCCTTTTACTTTAATGCTATTCACGTTTGAGCTGCATACAATACATGTAAAAGCGCGCTTGTGTGTGAATGCAGGTGACCTTCAGTTTATTTTCACAAAGGAGTATCAAATATACAGTTTATTAAATGAATGCTTATGATGCTGCTCACTTCTAAAGACTCGGGATATTACGAAAGAGAAATACTTGACTCGTATGTCACAAATGTCTCTAAATAACCTTTGGCACACACACACGCAAGTTTATATGTATGTACACACACACACACACAAACACACACATTTATAAATATATATATATATATATATATATATATATATATATATATACATATATATATATATATATATATATACATATATATATATATATATATATATATATATATATATATATATATATATGTATATATATATATATATATGTATATATATATATATATATATATATATATATATATATATATATATATATATATATATATATATATATATATATGCAACGAAAAAACACAATACCGTGTTGATAATATGGAAGAAAAACCCACAATGTACAAACTAGATTTATTGATGAAAGTGAGACAACAGTTTCGGAATCGTCCTCGATTCCATCTTCGGGTCTGAAGAGGCAAGGTTCAGTTCAGTTCAGTTAGATTTGCGAAGTCATGCTTCGCCCGGGCCTTTTCTCTGGGGTGGCCCGGCAAGAGGCAAGGGAGACGAAGCGGTATAAGAGGGAAAGGAGGCGAAGCACTCGGGAACTACGGGGCAGGAGAGGACAGGAGAACGGAAGCGAAGGGAGGTCAGATCAGGTCGAAGGATCAGGCGGTCTATGTGACGGGTGACCGGCATAAGGGAGGAGACGAAGGATGTGGGAAGCGAGGAGGCTGTCGGCAGGAGAGAAACCGCTGTTCAAGTTGAAATTGGGCAGCAGCTTAATGAGAGAAGATTCCACCAGTCTGCGGGCATGGACATCAGCGGAAGGGAAGAGAATGCGGGCAGCTTGCCAGTCCATCTGATGGCCAGTGTCCCACTGATGGCAGAAGAGGGCGTTGTTGGTATGTCCCCTGGATACAGCGTACTTATGCTGAGACAGACGCTAAGTAAGACTGGCGCCTGTTTCACCAAAATACTGCTTATCACAGGAGGCACACGGAACAGCATAGGTGCCCACCTTCGAGGTAGAGGGAGGGCAGGTGTGAACCAGGTTCCGACGGAGGGTATTCACCTGGCGAAGGGAGAGTCTGCAGTTGAGAGACTGCAGAGGCCGACGGAGGGAGTAGATCTCCTCAGTGTAAGGCAGGCTGAGGACAGGCAGGTGAGGAGACTCATTGGGAGGGGAGTCATGGTAGAAGGTACGTCGCGCCCTGGATAACGCGACGTCTAGGACATGGCGAGGATAGCCCAGTTTGGAGAACGAACGACGCAGGAAGTCGATCTCTCCATCCAGGTACTGGGGGTCACAGATGCGGAGGGCACGGAGAAACAGCGAGGTGGCAACCCCTCTCTTCACATGTAGTGGATGGTACGAGAAGAAGTGTATGTACATACCACTGTGCATAGGCTTCCTGTATATAGAAAAGGAGAAATGATCAGCAGAGCGATGGACAAGAGTGTCCAAGAAAGGGAGCTTGTCGTCAACCTCCCATTCCACCTTGAAGCGGATGGATGGAGAGAGAGAATTCAGCTGCGACAGGAAATCAGGAAACAGGGCAGGTTCATGGGGCCAGAGAGCGAAGACGTCATCTACATATCTCAGCCACATGGAAGGACGAGGGGAGATGGAAGGGAGGAGCTCCGACTCGAAGAACTCCATGTACAGGTTAGCCAGAACAGGGGA
>NC_091571.1:21927006-21932006 GCF_042767895.1 Penaeus vannamei | reverse complement strand
AGGGTAAATATTAAATAATTTTTAAAACCCCTTTATAGTAAAAACAAACCAATGAAAACTAGAAGAAAAACACTTTATGCGGTATGTAGTGTAGTATGAATCGATTACTGAATGTTTCAATATAGTGTACTTTTACAAACTTCTTATTCGTAATCCACATATCTTTGAAGTTAAACGGATTTTTGCTGACTTTCATCCATTAGATTCATATTCAAAGACAAATCAGTGTATACATGGTAATTTTCATGGAAGAAAATATAATGTTAAAGTGTAATATAGCTATGTGCAAAAAGTAAACTAACAGAGTGAGATACCAGAGAATGGTGGACTGGCCCTTAAGTAAAAGCCACGTAAAACGAAGGGTAAACATAGTCAGGAGAGTCCCTTACAGATATTCTCTCCCCTTGCTACACGTGAGATTGCCAAGGTCTGCTACTGCCGTGCTGAGGCAGTCGGCATTTTATAATTGAGATAATGTAACCATTGAAACTTCATATGACCCTGTGTTCAAGGCGTCCATATTGTAAATCATCATACAATTTTCATCTAATACTTTACCTAGATTTTTAACTACTTAAATATCGTCCATAGCAGCATTGTATATGCTGCGATATCCTTTATAAAATACCAACATTGGTTTTGAAACATCGTTCCTAGCAAACATATCCATTCACTTGCCGACGAGCACGAGGTCTTCCTTGCCCTCCTTCCTTTGTTCTCATACCCTCTTAATCTTATTCTATGATTATGACTCAAAAAACTACATTCTCACTAAGTTAATGTTATATTCAATAATATCATATCCATCATATTAGTAATGACTATTTTCATTACTAATACATTATTATTATCATCAGTATATCTGTTGTCGGTATTATTGTTATTACTACTGATATTACCATTACTATAATCATCTCGTATCTTTAGCACCTCTATTTTTCAGTACAGACTATATATGCGCCTTTGTATGACAACTAGTGCTACGATTATTACTAAAACAACAACAACAAAAATAAAAATGCTACTACTACTACTTCATCTTCTTCTATTACTACTACTACTGCTGCTATAACTACTAGCAGTAGTAGAAGCAGTGGAGTAGCGCTACTACTACTACTTCTACTTCTTCTTCTACTACTACTACTGCAAGTAGTAGTAATAGTAGTTGTAGTGCTACTCTACTTCTTCTTCTACTACTACTTCTACTACAACTACTATTACTATTATTTTTATTATTATTATTATTATTATTATTATTATTATTATTATTATTATTGTCAGTAAAGAGACGGTAAAATAATTAGAGCAAGGATAATATTGCTAATTGTTATATTATGATGTTAATAATAATGATTATAAAGATAATGAAAATTATAAAGATAATGATAAAAATAAAGGAACTTCCTGAGTAATACCCGTGCTGTATATGCCATCAAGGAATAAAATTTCTTTTTATATACATGGGGTCCTCGACTTACGGAGATCCGTTCCTACGATGGCGTCGTAACCCGAATTTTGACGTAAGTCGGAAACACCTAAATACAGTACGTGTACCCTACGTACATAAGCACCGAGGTCACTCACACATGCTAATGCAGTATGTGTACATGTATTGAAGTCATAATCTATATTATAACAAGACACTTCTATGACGTACATAAAAACAATTAAGGCTAAAGGAACACACGGAAGACAAACTGTAAATACTGCAAATGAATTCTAGCGTCGTATCCACGAAACGTCGTAAGTCGAGACCGTCGTAAACCGAGGACCTCCGTGCCTTTGAAAAAACACGTTCACTTTAGGTTGATGGATAGGCAAGAGGTTACAGGTAATTCTGTCGCAAGTGTGCACTGGATTTTTTCTAACACTGGATGGGATAAAAATCCCCAAAAAACGGAATATTCAGAAAGAATAGATTAGTTTAAAAAAGGGCCTATAAAATAATTAATACCAGGTAAAATAGGCAAGAAAAATGGGACAGGCAAGTCTAGAGAGAAATGTGATTTAGTAAATAAACACAAAGGGAAGCATATGTAAACTGATGTAGATACATTACATCTCATGCCTAACGCACAATATTTCCGAGTCAGAATGGAAAGAACAGTATGTTCCTTCGCCACCTACCGTGTTATTTATGTCCAAACACATTATCTTGTCTACGAAAGTGTCTCTTGACCAAAAGTAAGGCATAACATGAAGCCTCTTAAGTAACCCAAGATATATGAGAGACCCTGCAGATGCCGCCACTCCCGAGCCCTAGATCATGGTTTAGGCTTAAATACTTTATATGTGTATGTGAGTATGCTTGAGTGTATAAGGACATATGCGTTATATATTTTGTATATATATATATATATATATATATATATATATATATATATATATATATTTATATATATATACATATATATATATATATATATATATATATATATATATATATATATATATATATATGTGTGTGTGTGTGTGTGTGTGTGTGTGTGTGTGTGTGTTTGTGTGTGTGTGTGTGTGTGTTTATCCGTCAAAATATTGATCTATGTATCTATCGCTCTCTCTCTCTTAAAATATATATACATGCACATGCACATACACACGGACACACACACACACACGTACATATATATACATATATATATATATATATATATATATATATATATATATATATATATATATATATATATATATATATATATATATGTATATGTATATAGAAACATATATCTGTGTAAAAGAAAAAAGAAAAGAAAAAGATAGAAAGAAAGAGAAAATAAAAAATATATATGTGTGTGTGAGTATATATATATATATATATATATATATATATATATATATATATATACATATACATACATACATAGAGAGAGAGAAAGGCAAGCAAGCAGACAGATATACATGTGTGTGTATATGTGTATATATATATATATATATATATATATATATATATATATATATATATATATATATTTACACACAAAACATATATATATATATATATTTATATATATATATATATATATACATATATATATATATAAATTTATATGAAAGATGGAATAATGCAATGGCCGTATTTATATCATCAATATATTATAACCTCTCCGATCAGTATTCGATCCCTCGCCGCCGTTGCAAGAGATTGCAAGACTCGTACAACTCCCACTTAAAAGGAGTGCGTAACCAGGCACTAGCTAGCGTCCATGGAAATTACCTAACTACTCATACACGAGTAAGTATAGCGAAGTTTTACATATACCCCGTGGGAACTCGGTACATATAGAAAGAACAGATCAAATCACAAATCAGATAACCAGAGGTGTATTCAGTGAAAGATGGAATAATGCACTGGCTGCACTAGCTGTACGAGTGGCTAGAGCGACTGTCTTGCAACCTCTAGCAACGTCGGCGAGGGATCGAATCCCGATCAGAAGGGTTATAATATATTCATGATATGAATGCGGCCAGTGCATTATTCCATCTCTGAATCCACCTCTGGTTACCTGATTTGAGATTTGATCTGCTCTTTCTACATGTGCCGAGTGCCCACGGGGAGTGTGTGTAAAACTACGCTAAACTTACTCATGTATGAGTAGTTCGGTAATTTCCATTGACGCTAGCTAGCTTCTAGTTGCACGCTCCTTTAAAGTGGATTGTTGTACGAGTGGTTAATGTGACCATCTTGCAATCTCTTGTGTACACACACACACACACATACACACACACACACACACACACACACACACACACACACACACACACACACACACACACACACACACACATATATATATATATATATATATATATATATATATATATATATATATATATGCATATATATGGTAGAAAAACCCACAAAGTACAAACTAGATTCATTGAAGTGAGACAGTTTCGGAGTCGTCCTCGAAAATGGACGATATATATATATATATATATATATATATATATATATATATATATATATATATATATATATATATATATATATATATATATATATATATATATATATATATATATATATATATATATATATATACAGACCTCAGTTTCTCTCTCTCTCTCTCTCTCTAACTTCTCTCTCTCTCTCTCTCTCTCTTTCTCTATCTATCTATCTCTCCACCTTTCTCTCTCTCACTCTCTCTCTCTCTCTATCTATCTATCTGTCTGTCTGTCTGTCTATCTCTCTCTCTCTCTCTCTCTCTCTCTTCAATATGATGATATAATTCATATTACCATTATAATTAGAAGTACTACTTTTCGTTGATCTTTAATATCACAATTGTTCTCATCATCATCCTTTTTCATTTCATTATTATATTTATCAATATCATCATATTTTTATTGGTACTATTTTTAACCTTATAATTACTATTATTATTATTTTTATTAACATTATTATTCTTATTTTGTTGTTGTTGTTATTATTGTTATTGTTATTATTATTATTATTATTATTATTATTATTTTTATTATTATTATTATTTTTATTATTATTATTATTATTATTATTATCATTATTGATATTATCATTATTGTTGTTATTATTATTATTATTATTATTATTATTATTATTATTATTATTATCATTATTATTATTATTACTATCATTATTAATATTATTATTATTGTTGTTATTATTATCATTATTATTATTATTACTTCATCATCATCGTTATTGTTTTCTTATTACTGTTGTTGTTGTTATTGTAATTTCATTTAACTACTACTATTACTACTTCTCCACTGTTTTTACTACCAAAGCCATTTTCGTTGATATTTATATTTACTGATATCAATCTAACTTTCCTTCTATTGATACGAGCTCTCCGTTTCCTTACAGAATCATATATCATGGCTATAAAAAACACCGCCGATGTTTGTTGTGATGTGATATTACACGTTGAACTAATGGCTATTCCCAACACAGGCCATCCTTACCTTTGCGCTTCTCCTGGGTTCTTTTCAAACTCAACTGGCGGCGTGGAACCTAT
>NC_091571.1:21844506-21852006 GCF_042767895.1 Penaeus vannamei | reverse complement strand
CCTTACTACGCGTCAGCCAAGCATTTCTCCAGCTTTTTCCCTGCGCGTCAGATCTCCCACAAGTTCGTGAAACATCTAATCAGATTCCCCCCCACACACACATCGATAAAAGCTATATCTGTAACAAATTACTTCAGTTGGTCGGCGTGTAACCACGGTGTGATGTCTTATCATATAATGCCAAATATGAATAAGTAACAAAACAAATAGATGAACAAATAAAGCGGTCACTAAGTAAATCCGCCCGACAGTTGGGAAAACAAACAGGCCGGGCGCTAATAAAATCCTCGTTGCCGTGTGTCCACGCCGTAAATCGAGGTTTGCACTCTGAGCTATTGGCACCTGGCACTTACTCATGCCTTCGCTGACAAGGTGCATTAACGCCACATCATAATTCAGGCAGTTTGTTATCGAAAATGGCACCATTATTTTGAGTATCGCGGCAGGCGAAGAAGAATCGCGGGTTCAGCGCCGTGAGCAATTTGCGCCCAAGAGAAAAGGGAGATCCGAGGTCGCGATCATGGCTCGTTAGCATGTTAGGTTGATTGAGGTCTGTTCTGTGGCGTCAACTCTCGCGTCATGCTCGGGCGTCAGGTCCCCCCCCCCCCAACCCCTCTCTCTTTTTCTCTCTCTTCCCTCCCCCCTTCTCTTTCTCTCTTCTTCTCCCTTTCTCTCTGCCCCCTCTCTCTCCTTCTCGCTCTCTCTAAAACATTACATTAACAATGATGGGGCAGAGTAATATACTTGAAACATATTACTCTTTATTCTTTAGACACACACACGAGTAGGAATAAACAAAATACGAGACTTATCAGTGTTGGTGGTAACCGCGCCAAGGTCAGGCTGGCACTGTGTGATCTGTTGGGAAGGTTGAAGATAAGGATAAGCTGACCTCGCCCGGGCTATGGGGGAGCCCGGCCTGTGCCGACTAATGTCGACTCGATCAACGTGTGTCAGCTAGTGCTGACGCGACAGAGCTTAGTCCTTACCCACCGTGGTGCCCAGCCACAGCAGTAACCTCCGAGCGACAATTGCAACTTCTCGCGCCTGGGCGGGGCGCGAACCGCCGACCCCTCGGATGAGAGGACGGCACGTTACCACCGTACTAGCCTGGAGGCAAGGAAGGTTAACTTGGGTCGTTTTATATTTGACCTCGGCATCCCGACACCAAGCGCGGCAGGTGGGAACAAGCGGTGGCATCCGTGTGGAACATATATTTAGAATCGCCCAAGAGGGACCCACGTGGGCACAAACAGGAATGGCGCCAATGTAAGCATAATTATAGTATACCATATGCTGTCAACATCGGACTCCACGGCATGCGTCTTCGTCTTCCACCAGATCGGTCGACGTAGGCCTCCACGGCGTGCGTCCTCGTCTTCCACCGGCCTCTACTTCCTCCATCTTCTTCCCCTCAGCGGTGTGCCCTTCCATGGCATATCCTACGCAAAGTCCACATGGGAGTAGACCTGGTCCTTCTTGACGGTTGGTCTTGTTTCTGCTCTTCTAGATGTCGCTTAACGTCAACGACTCAACTGACGGAAGTCAGACCAAGGGCCAGGATAGTAAGAGAAAGATGTGACAAAGGTGTGGTGGGTATGAACGACCTGCTATTGCTGCGTTCGGAACTGCTCGTCCTGCTCGTTCAGACCAGATGGACGAGATGTTTTGACCGTTCAAAACCTATACTATTTCGTCCCAGACAAGTTGTCTATCTCGTCCATCTCGCCCTCCTGCGAACCTGGGCGAGTAGGACGAGATGACGTCACAATAGCTTTTGTATGTAAACATAGACAGTTGCAAGTAACCACAAGATATTGATGGATAATTTTATGATCCTTTATTGGTGTTATCAGAGATATTTTTGTGTTTGTCAGTTGCAGGGAAGTGAATGTTAACATTCGAGCCGGTTGCATTCTGGGCAGAAAGGGTTTTGGAGGTTCTGAACGCGGCCCTCTTGTCCTGCTGGTCCTGGACAAGTTGTCCAGACGAGCAACACAAGGAGTTCCGAACGCAGCATATGAGCCGGCTGAACAAACATTTGTTTATCATTTTTTCATATTATTACAATTATTTGTATTTCTTTTTATAGAAATGTTCGAGGCGACTCAGAAAGACCTACTTGAATCTCGAATACTTAATATGGGGGACACGAGGCAGCACGTTCAGCGACCTTACTGCTGATTCATTTGTCTTCCCTAAGCATCTGATATGTTCTCAGACAGCATGCCCCAAACGCTAATAAGAGTCATGCCTATCAAGGTAACTGGATAAAAAAAAAAAAAAAATGTATATGAAATTCCGAGATCAGTCCTTTGTCCGCGTCCTGAACCTTACTAATGTTCCTTAGATGTAACTCGGGGATCGTGATTTTGATTGTCGGCAAGGTCAGGAGCGACGGCCTAATCACTACAGGATCTGCGGCGACGTCCGTGACGAATTATTTGATTGGCTGAACCTTTAATCACAAGGAACTGAACCTACAGTGCTGAGGAAACACAAAGGTTCCCTGCAACAAACTATCTGGCTGAAGTTATTAACTGATAAAAGTACATCAGAGTTATCTGAGAGAGGCTAAGCATAAAGGGTGAGATTTGATTTTTCACTTCCTTCAAGGAACAGAGGGAGGTGACGAGCCTATTTGAAATGACAGCACGAGCACAAGACAGAACGTGAAGAGATGAAGGTATAGGTGAAGAAAAACACACGAAAGTGTCCTTGGTATGCTTCGGACAGGAGTTTAATAAGTCGGAGGTAGGGAAGGATAAAGCATGTCCCTCTAATTCCCCTGGGATAAAGGTGTGGGAGACGTTAATCATGTAGCTTTTTTTTGGGGGGGTAGGGGGGAATGTGCGTTGGCGTTGCAAGTGAGCGATGCATTCGCAGCCAATCAAATGTTTTAAAATAGTAAAATTTACACTTAGTCTCCATAATTAAGAAATAACAAAAATCTACGGAGGTAATATATAACATCTGACTAATTTGCTAACTCTCAAAGACTGATGGAAGTAAATGAATGCAGGATGATCTGCAAGAGTAAAAATGCTGAATAAGAGGGACAACTTATGGTTCCTTGCACTGATAATACTAATCAGGCAGCTTCAGAATGCCAAAGTGCAACCACTGCAAAAAGCCATCAGCAACAGACTTGCACTCTGCTATGTTGTTCTTTACTGCTACAAGTCTGTTGGGTCCCACGAATAACAAACTAAGCTTAGGCCAAACAATACTATGCGCATTATTTTTCTTAAATACCAACGCACTGATTCCGTTACTCTGCATGAGCGATTTTATGTTGGTACTAAATTATTGTATCATGCTGTTGTGTTGGTTCATTTATTTAGTAGCATTCTACTGACGTGATTCAATGAAAATCCTTTGATTTCAATTTGTTAGAAATATTCAGTCCTTCATTTGTGAAATATTGCATAATCTTTCATTTATGAAGTATATAGCTTAATGATGCATTTGTGAAGAATATCTAATAATTAATTTATGAAATAAATCAAAGTAAAAACTTAGGGAGAAGTATACCAAGTCCAACTTTTATTCTTTCATTTTTCCAACAAACATAAACATGAAAATTTTGTTTGAAGCCTTATAGTCACCTAGTGAGATGCAAGATTTATGACCATGATTTTGTTACCTAACCTGTACAATTGGTTTCGCCTTCTCCCTCAGTCCAGTGCATCCAAGGTCGGTCTGCCTGTTAGACATTCTTGGCTAGTCCAAGTTACCTGAAGCGGGGGAGTTCAGTCTCCCCATTCCCTCTTTAACTGTGTCACGAATTTTTCCATACACAGAATACCGGTGTGTAATTATGTATGAAGCTTGTTTACGCTTGTTCTGATGGTCATTTGGCAGTCACTTCACTCATTGTCATGGAATTCACTACAATTCCTTGGGGCATCAGAGAGCATAGCCTTGGCTCGAGGATTACTCCCGTTATTCTCGGCTCGGGAGTTGAAAACGTGTCCAGGTCGTTTCCAGTAGACCAGGGGCCTCTCACAGCAGGTAGATTTCTGGCACTGGGACACAAGTCAGACGGGATTCAAAGTCGCAGACGAGGCGGAGTGACAAGAGGACTCAAAATGATTAGCATAGCAGACTACAGAGATCAGACATCGGATCTGGAACAGATTCCAGACGTCACCAGAGTTACAAGCACCATACATCATTATATCTAATAGTGTTTCTTTGGCTTTGCTAAAGTACAGGAGAAAGGACCAGAATTGACCCTACAATAATTTCTTCCTCTCCATCATGGTTTTCATCAAGCACTTATTCCTTAGAAGAATAAAATTGTTTTATTTGATTAAGATGCACCTTGTTTTCCAGTGGAACACCGAAAATACTTTTGTTTACAAATGTTACAAGTCTGGTATTCTTAGTAATGCAATAGGGGCCAGACCCTTTCGGTGCCAAGGCTCTACTTATATCTCAATTTACCAAATAATTTTTATTCAACACCAAAGTACCAACGATTATATTCACAGGTTTCTTTATACGCTTATCATGGTATCTTGCTTCAGTTGCTGGGGCTAGTTGAGAGTATGTAGCAGCGGCGCTTTTCCATGCCATCTGCAGCTTCCTTAGCATATCTTAATTATATTTGGTAATCCAGCAAATTAAACCAGATGAAGGATTACACTTATGTCCTGGAAACACATACAAGGGAACAGCATTAACATACCTGTGAATGACAGAGTTCAAGTCATATCTAACATAAGGCAGGTATTCATGCCAAGACAACAGAGATTCTTCAGAGAGGATGGATAAGGAATCTTTTATAGTTCTGTGTGGCCGTTCAATCATAACTTTTGAAGAAAAATTAAATGGTGTAGTTAGTGGTTTTTATTTGAAATAACTTGCAGACTTCAGAGAAGCTTAATATTAAACTCCGAGCCATTACCAGTAACTAAAATCGAAAGGGCTCCACACAGCATTACATATTGGTGAACAAAAGCACTAGGTCTCAGCTTGCTTTTCTGGTAAAGCTACAGGTTGCGCGTGCCTACTAATATGGTCCACAATAGATAAAACATAACGTTGATTTGGAATGAAAAAAGACGTTAGTCTAGTATACGTACGAAATATTTCCTGATGAGCAGCTATAGGTTTATCATGGACCAACTGAAGAACTGCAGAACTGAGGATGACTATGGATTATCTTATCACTTTGATGTCAAAAATGTTTAAATAATAATAATAATAATAATAATTTTCTACTTCAAACTCATGAACAGGTGCTGATAAATTATGTTTAGAGAGATCACCTCCTACGAGGAATTCTATTACTGTTTTCCATTGAGGGTCTTTCATTTGTAGGTCACGAAATTCTCTTGGGTCTATATCTTCAAGACCAACGGTTGCAATACCTTTACTTAAAGCTGCTCTTTCCATTTATAATGAATTGTATGATTATACTCCATAAAGACATGCGAGGGGATTTTGTGTCTTACAAATGTGTTAATTGCACATGTGTATATATTATAGGATCGACCATATATGTATGGGTTGAATGCACTAGACTACCACAGCAAAGGCTTCAAGGTCTGTTGCCGAATATCTTGACTCTGTACTCTTTCAGTTTTCGGGAGAAGTAAACTATAGTATGTGAGTCATTATTGTCAACCAAGGTGTGTAATTACGTAGGACACTTGTTTAAGCTTGTTCTGATGGTCGTTTGGTAGTCACTTCGCTCATTGTCATGCATTATACAGCCAGGAATAGCTATCTTAGATGCTTCAATTTGTATTTGAACTTGTAGAAACGGAAAGGAAAAGATGATAAAAAGGTCACCTTGTTGAGATGCCGAAAATCACACACAGGACAGCGCTGCCTAAGGGCTAGTCGACGGCTAGATTAGCCCTTGCTGCAGCATACCACATACTTCATCCTCTAGAATCTGACGCCTGCTGTGCGGGATATTGTATGAATTCTGAATATACACAGTGTTGATCCCAAGCTCTAGAGTAAATAGTGTTCAAACCACATGCGTTCTACCTAACGGACGGTCATTGGTCGGTTAAATGTCGGGGAACTGATTTAGTAATTTGTCTAGGGTCTCCTTGCCCTTGCTAAACATAAATGGTCCCTTTGTTAATGCAGCGAACGGGTCATCTAAATCGTTCAATTAGAGGAAACAGTGCCAGAGACGGCTGACGTGGGAAGCTCAAATTCAGCTATAAGGAGATCCGTGACTTCATCTATTAGCCTAACACCACTACTGATGGGCAAAGGGGCAATGTTTTCATCATATGGACTTAAAAACCTCCATCCTGCAAAATATACAGAGAGGGAAGAACTCCTGTCCCTTTTACTCAACAACTTTCAGGGAGGAGCAAGGCTGTCACAACCAAAATGTCATGGAAAGGTGGCATTACTATAGACACCCATGCGACTAAGTGTGCCAAACTCACATGTGGTATCGATGTTCGTACGTTAAGTGTCTGTAGCATGCTGAGTGGAAGAAATTCCAGGATAGAATAAAGTCTAGACTGAAAGGCAGGTCTCAGAATGTGAGGGAGGTGGAGGAAGCTGGGTAGAAGTCACAGAATGTGAGTGAGGTAGTTTCTGAGGAGAGAAGGGGAGGGAGGGGGAGGGGTTAGTAGAAGAGGGGAGGAGGGTGGTGTGTCCGTGTATGTGGTCGTGTTTGATGGATGGTTGAATCCGCGAGACGTGTTGACGTTTGTGCTGTTGGGAATCAAGCATGCTAGGGTCCGGATGCGTCCAGATAGAACTCGGCTCACTTAGCTTATAAACTTGACCATGAATTTCCGCCTCATTCTGCTGAAAATCATGACAAGTGACCGGGAAACTATGATAACCCTTGACTACAACAAACAGATAAGGATAAAATGATGTTTCCAAACCTCAATGTTACATACGTAGTCCCAACTACACCTGGCTTAAATCCTGTCACACCTATAATACAAACGTTAGATGGCAATACCTCAGACGAGCGCCGAAAGTTCTCTAACACCCGTTCACTCATGAGAGTGACGTAACTTCCTGCATCAATGAAAAAGTATGCAACCTCCTGATTAAGCTTAACAGCTAAGAGAGGGGTCCCTGATCTTGTATTTGGTACATCAGCTCTAGCAACACGAGACCGAGAAGCCAATCGCTTATTGTACACTCCTCTGTTCGTCTTCGCTATGAATTTAAGGTAGATCACCGCCTGATCTAGGAACCTTGTGCACTCATTAAAAGTGGACAGAGCAGCACACAGACAGATATGATGCATCCTTAAACATCTAAGACACCGCCCATGTTTCGGTGCCCAATTTGCCACGTGTGGTTTAGAGTTAGTAACTGGGGAAGAAGGCGCCCAAAAATGTTGCGGGCCAGAGGAAGGCTCCTGGCACACGTGAGGGGGTGGTGGTGCTGGTGGTGTGTGTGTGTGTGTGGGGGGGGGGGGGGAGTTGCTTTGCACGGCGAAATGCGGGCGCGGGCGGAGCACATTTATACTTTGCCGGGTAGCGTTTCGAGGTCAGC
>NC_091571.1:21822006-21824506 GCF_042767895.1 Penaeus vannamei | reverse complement strand
TATTATTATTATTGTTATCATTATTATCATTATTATTATTATTATTATTATTATTATCATTATTAGTATTATCAGTAACGATAATAACAATAATTTTGATAATTATAATAAGGATGTAGATTATCATGATAATAATTATATCTATTGATATTGCTAATAATATCAAAATGATGATGAGGAGGAGGAGGAGGACGAGGACGAGGAGGAGGAGGAGGATAATCGTGATGATGAGGATAATGAGGATAATGATGATGATGATTATGATTTAATAATAATAATAATAATAATAACAAAGGTAAAGCAAGAAAGATAATAATAATAATAACAATAATAATAGTTATTTTCATCATACTAACGATGATAATAATATATAGTTGTACATACAACAGCAACAGCAATGGCAACAACATGATAATAAAAGGAACATGTATAACAATATTGATAACAAAAATAACAATGACAATGATAATAATAATGTTAATGACATTACAAGAACTACATCAACAACAATAATGTTAATGATTATAATAATAATGATAATAATAGTAAAAATGATAATGGTAGTAAAAACAATATTAACCATAACAATGCTTAAAATTAAATGATAGTCAATATAATAATAATATAAAACAAAAGTTTCAATAACAATAATGATAACATTAATGTTGTTAATAATAATAATAGTAGTAATAATAATAATAATAATGATAATAATAATAATAATAATAATGCATTATTATCATTATTAAAATAATGATTATAATCATGATAGTATTGATAATAACAAGGATAATGATAATGATGATGATGATTATAATGATAATAATAATGATGATGATGATGATAATAATAATAATAATAATAATAATAATAATAATAATTATTATTATTATTATTATTATTATTATCATTATTATTATTACTATTATGATTATTATCGTTATTATTATCATTATCATTTTATCTTTTCTCATTACTATTATTATTATCATTATCGTCATTATTATTCATTGATAATTATAACTGATAATAATATTTGTAATGATAATCAGTATAATAATGATAACAATGATAAAAATAGTAATAGCAATAATGATGATAGTAATGATAATAATGATAATTAAAATAATTGTCATGAAAATATCAATAATAGTAATAATGATGATAATTAAAGATCAACAAAAAAAAAATAAAAAGATAACAAAGAAGGAAAAGACAGAACGAACAATAATTATACCTGTTTTTGTTGCTGCAGCTGCTTTAATAACTTGTATTGATATCAGTACTTGTTATTAAAGAGACAGTTAAAAAAAGTCGCAGCACCGCAGACATAAACAGAAGAGTCAATACAAAAGAAAAAACTAAAAAGGAAAGAAGAACACATGAAACCTTTGCATTTCGCTGCACAAGGCACTTAGGGGGCGGGCGATGAAAATGCCTCAGAGCGAAATGGCAGGAAGGCAAACTGGGTAATACTGTACATCCTTGATGAAAATCCTAAGCAAGAGGAGACCGCAAGAGGAGACCGCAAGAGGAGACCGCAAGTGCACTCCACAAGAGGGAGAATAGGAAACAGACATTCTATCCTGCAGGAACTCCAGGGCATAAGTGAGGATGAGCGCAAAGGAAGCTACATTATGCAAGGGATTCCTTTTCACAAAAGGAAAAGGTAGTTAACAGAACGGCGAGGCAGGGCGTGCAGGGAAGGGCACTTACCCCTTGCCTTCGCCTGCCAGTCTGCATTCAATTCTATGTCGGTAAATGTGACCTTGCATTTCTGCGCTTTCTTTAGATTTTAAAGCTATGTGAGGTTACCCCATTTTGTTTGGGCTGATGTACGGCATCAGTGATAAGGAAGCATTTATCAAATCATGATAATGATGATATAGTGATGAGGATATAGATAGTAATAATAATAAAATATGTATAATGATCATGACGGTATGAAATAATAACAGTGAAAATAATAATGTGGATAATAACAATAATAATATAACAGCAAAAAAGAAAGAATAATAATGGTAATAACAATAACGTACGGACAACAAGAAAAATAATGATAATAATAACAATGTACGAATAACAAGAACAATAATAAAATAACAATTATAATAATATTGATAATAATGATGATTATATTACAGTGATTAATGATAAAGACAACTAAGACAATATATATGCACACGTACCCGTATATATGCATATACATACTTTTGGAGAGAAGTCGTGGTAGAAGGTACGCCGCACCCTGCACAACGCGACGTCGAGAACATGACAGATGCAGAGGGTTCGGAGGAACAAAGATAAATTTCCTGCGGTGTTCGTTCTATTAAGAGGGCCACACGTTATATTCTCGACGTCACATTATCTAGAACGCAGCGTCCATTCTACCACGGATCTTCTAAAGAGACTCCATATCTCTCCGTCCCTGCCCTACACCGAGACCTCTCTCCGTCGCCCCTTCCCCCCTTTGAACTGCAGGCTTATCTTTCGCCAGGTG
>NC_091571.1:21804506-21807006 GCF_042767895.1 Penaeus vannamei | reverse complement strand
TATAATGGTCTTTGTTAGTTCAACCAATTCTATCTTGTCCCTATTTGACGATACTTTCATGTCTCTACGTTTTTGCATAAGCTGTTTAGTTTCTACCGAGAGCTTGCTGGAGCTTCGATTGTCGTTCTTTCCGCCTACTTCAAGTGCAGCTTCTTTTATTATGTCATTGAACTGTTTATTGATTTGGTCGATGTTGAGATCTTCGTCGCGGAGGAGTGAATATCTGTTTTGGATGTTTAGGCTAAATTCTGTTGCTCTGATCCTCAAGTTAGCCAAGTTTGGCTGTGGTTTACTCATTAGTTTGTTCCTTTCCCTTCTGAGATGTATTTTAATTTCGCCTCTCACCATTCTATGGTCGCTGCCTACATTTACTTTATTTATAACCTCTACATTTTTTATTATATCGCGCCTATTTGAAATTATGAAGTCAATTTCGTTTTTGACGTCAGAAGGCGACTTCCATGTCCACTTCCGTTCTAGTCTTTTTTCGAAGAATGTATTCATGATACTGAGTGATCGAGCCTCCGCAAATTCGACTAGCATTTGTCCCCTCTCGTTCCTAGTGCCTATTCCATGGTTCCCTACTGCGGTTTCGCCCTCTGTCTTTTTTACCTATTTTGGCATTAAAATCCCCCCATAATTATTGTGAAATGGGATTTTGTTCTCTCAGCTGGCTAAGTGAACATCTTCATAGAAGCTCTCTATTTCTTCATCACTGTGGCTGCAAGGTTGGAGCATAGACTTGAATAATTTTTACGTTGTACCTTTTAGTGTTTAGTTTTATTGTTACAGAAGCCACTCTTTCGCTTTGACACTATAGGAATTCTACAATGTTCTTTTCTAAGCGTTTGTGTATTAAGAATCCTACCACCTAATTCCTGTTTGCTACCCAGAGGTGTTTTCCTCTCCAATAGAGCACGTGTCCATCATTTATTAACTTCTGCTCTTCGCCTAGTCTTCTAACTTCGCAGAGTCCTACTACATCCCATTTAATGGAAGAGAGTTCCTCTAGTAAAGCTAGTAAGTCGGATTCAGTTCTCATGGTCCTTATATTGTATGTGCAAAGGTTCATCAACGTGGGGCGGCCTGTCTTTACCCGGATATTTTTAGCACCCCCTGCTCCCGGAGCTTGATCCTGATCGCCGCCGTAACTCAGGGGGCTCCTTCGCCTCCAGGGGAATGGGGGCCATGGCTGGATGCGTTTGTCTCATGCTTGGGAGGTGGACAGCCGATTTACCTCCCACCTACTGGCTTAGGTGTATCTTGGTGGGAGTGGGAGTAATTTAGCCGGAATTGCCATTGATAAGTCCCCCCCAGCAGGTTTGGTCCTACCTGGAGGTGGACTTAGGAGCGGCTGTATAATGCACGGCCTGCTCACTACTCCCCGTGAGCTGGGCTTAATTATCAAGGAAGTGCATATATGTTTTATTTTTATTTAATTTATGAACTTAATTTGTGCGTATGTGCACCTGATGCAGACATATTCATTCCCGCACATGCTCTAAGTACTACGCATATGCTCATTCCCACGCATATGCATATGCAAGCATACACATTTATTCTTGTATCTATGCTTATGGATATGGATTACTTATTCTTACGTTATAAATAACTACATACATGTCCATCATAGTCTGACCTAGTCATATGTTCACACATCGCCTGTCCGTTTATGCCGCTTGTTATATGTTATTGATAAGTGAGTGAGTATACATGAGTGTATATTCACCCGTGTATATGTAAGCACCCCTTTTTGCATACCTCGCTAAACCTACCTATCATTATACATACGCATGTATCTATCCCTGCATGTGCTCACGCATCCGTATATGAGCACATACATTTGCAGCATATACACTAGTGCCCCCCCCTTTACATATGTGTATATATCTGTACTTGCTTTACATATAACTACCTCTACGTACATACATAACGTACTTACATACATACATATACTTAATTATTTATCCACCTTCCTAAGCATCCTGCACACACCTATATACGTATACCTTTTACGTATACACATATAAATACCTACATATGTCTACCTATACATTCACCCACGCATACACATAAACACGCACATTATACATACCTATATACACATACACATATATACATGCTTATATACACATGTAAATGTACACATTCAAGCATGAATATATACACCATATGTACAAATTTGCATATTTACGCCTTTAAACCCCTGTATACCCTCATGTATAAGCACAGGAACATACCCATATATAATGTACTCTATCACAAAGCTATATGGAACCTTATATAGCCTTACGTAGACAACAGCAGCATACATACCCATGTATCCGCACATGAATTTAAACTCGCCTACACTCATATGAACCTGTACACATATATACGCATGTACATGCGCACATATGCCACCTGCGCACTTTCGTGCCTACGCGCTCATACTCGCGCACGAACGTATGAACAGTCTGCATGAAGGCGCACACACGCACTCCATTATAATGAGCCCATG